>NC_043709.1:32570853-32576245 GCF_006229205.1 Suricata suricatta | reverse complement strand
TTTATATATTCCTTTTGAGAATATTAAAAATTACTTGACTTTAAGAAAATTTAATTGAATTTTCTAAAACTAACTAAACTCAACTAAAAGTTGAATAACCCATAACTCATCTGGGAGTGAGATTACATGTGAATATTTCAACACTAACAAATTTCAGAAAAAACTTCAACCACCCTTGGATTAATCCTCAGATATAGTCTGAAAATTTTGGGTTCGCCAGAATATATATCTCTTACCAATTCACAGACAATACTGCTGTGGTGCCCAAGTATATATATTCTAGTCTTATAAAATACAGACTAGACTATAGAATGACAGACTATATAAAAGGATGGATGAGGGTGTTTCATGGAGCTGTCTGTAAAAAGTATAAGCAGGTTGGGGCACCTGGGTGGCTCAGTTGGTGAAGTGTTTAAGTGAAGTCAAATGTCCAAGTCAAGTGTCCAAGTGTCCAGGTCAGGATCTCGTGGTCTGTGAGTTCAAGCCCCGTGTCGGGCTATGTGCTGACAGCTCAGAACCTGGAACCTGCCTCTCTTTCTGCCCTTCCCCGCTCACTCTCTCTCTGTCTCTAAGAAATAAACATTTAAAAAATTAAAAAAATTGTATAAGCAGGTAATCAGCCCAACAGGGCACCATGTTCTCAAGAAATGAGCAGTATGACAGATACACACATGTTGAACTTTGTTCCTAGTTATTTGCATATTCTTACTGTACTATGTGACCAAGAGATATTATAAAAAACATAACAATATAAAGAAGTAGTGGATGAAATTGGATTTGGGTCAAGATACCAATACTGACCCTGATCCAGAAAATGCTTATAGACCAGAGAGTTGCCTTCACTTGGTCAATTAAGAACCAAGGCCATAACAAGGTAACAGGCAGCTCGGGGGTGGGTGGGTAAAAACAAAACATAAAAAGTCTTATCCAGACTTTTATTCATTTATTCATCCATCCTAGCAATGATATCATTGAGGACTTATAGGAAAGTACTATTCTAGTTCATGAAGCCAACAAGTATTATTCATTATAAATTCTACATTAAAGTATGGATAGAGTCTGATGAAGCAGAGTAGGAATGGCAAAAGGTGCCTAGATTGGTAGTAAAATGCTTTATCTAGAGGATGATATTTGAACAGGTTCTGGAAGCATATTTAGAGATATTAGCAAAAAAGCAGGTATTAAAGGTAGGGGGGGAAATGGGTTGCATTGACTTTAGTATGGGTATAAAGAGAAGTAAGATTTAATAAAGTGAGGTTTAAAAATAATGTATGTCTATTCTTTTATTTTGAGTGACAGAGAGCAAGTGGGGGAGTGGCAGAGAGAGGGAGACACAGAATGTGAAGGAGGCTCCAGGCTCTGAGCTGTCAGCACAGAGCCCGACCTGGGGCTCGAACCCACAGATTATGAGATCATGACCTGAGATGAAGTCGAATGCTTAACCAACTGAGCCACCCAGGCACCCCTAATAAAGTGAGGTTTAAAAATGTGAAGGATGCCTGGCTGGCTCAGTTGGTAGAGCATGTGACTCTTGAACTCAGGATCATGACTTTGAGCCCCATGTTGGGTGAGAAGCCTACTTACAAAAAAGTAAAAAAAATATATAAAAATAAAAATAAAATGTGAGACTTAGTAACCATGTCATCTCTATCAATATCCTAGTCTGGGAATAACTATATGGAAGATTCAGTCGTGAGAGTTCTCAGATAGGAGTTCTCTCAACTATCCCTTATTAGGATATATTCTTTTGTGGGGTGCCTGGGTGGCTCAGTTGGTTAAGCATCTGGCTTTGGCTCAAGTCATGATCTTGCCGTTTGTGAGTTTGAGTCCCACATCAGGTTCTGTGCTGATGGCTTGGAGCCTGCAGCCTGCTTCAGATTCTATGTCTCCTCTCTCTGCCCTTCTCCTACTAGTGCTCTGTCTCTCTTGGAAAAAATAAACATTAAAAAATTATTTTTAAAGAATATGTTCTTTGTGAGTGCTAGAGACAATAACTTCTAAATCTGAGATGTTTTTTTTTCATAAAGCCACAAATGGTTATGTTCTTTATTCTTACAAACTCCCACTTGTTCAAGAGAAGGTAGGAAGAGAGAAAACAACTGTTTTGCATGAAGATAGTTTGGAACCACCACTTCACATCTAGATATGCCCAGTATACTCTGGTTTCTCTTCAGATCGTATAAATCTTTCACCTTTTAGATATGCCCAGTAACAGCCTATCTCTGTGTGGAAAGAAATGAAAAGAGGGGGAATGTATGGGTATGTCAGCAGGAATGTAGGCATTGCTTTTGTCTCTGGAAACCCGGAGCGGAGAACAACAGGGAAAAGGAGATCTCTGCTAGTCTCTTCTGTAGAACATTGTGATGATATGATAATAGAAAAGAACTGAAATCACCCAATTAGAAAGGTCTTTTCTTGTCTTTGATGATGGAAAATACTGGAATTAGAGACTGAGGTGGCAGCGATTAGCTGAGTCCGGAGCTCCCAAGTGTGCTAGGAAGCTACCATGCTCTCTCAATGCATCTACAGGAGGCTTTTGCCAGAGAGATTTAGTTTCTTATTTCCTGGATGATGAGAGGAGGTCTAGATAAGATGGACATTTGAGAAAGGGAAGAAGAAAAGAGCAATGGGAAGGGAGATGATAGTAAACCAGAGGCTTATAGAACTCAATTTTGTCTACCTTGATGCTCTGCTTAGAGTTCAATATCAAGTATATTAAAATATTTGGTCTGTCTGGCTCCCAAACCAATGTTTTCTTCATTGTTACAATAAGTAAGAGAAAAAGGTAATTATAACTATGAGTAGGGAAAGAAAATAAAGCTATGTTTTTTGTTTTATATTGGCAGAAAATCTAGCTATATTAGCACTTCAATTTGGAACAAAAATGATTCAGAACAAAACTCAGGCTCTTTCCTTTATTCCGTGGAGACCCTCAAAATATTGTCAAGTTGCCCTAAATAGGTTCTAGGTCCTAATTTTCATTCATTCATTATCCAGTGTTTGTGGAGTATGGCTTAAGGAATCTATGGCTGAAACATTTCTGATAATTAGCCATTTATGTGCTGTCCTAGGAGTTCAAAACATAAACTCTTCCATTATGTCTTTGCCTTGTGTTAGTTCTTCAAAACACAATTATTCTCAAGTGGAAGTCACTCATTTCTGACATCTTAATAAGTCATCTATATAACTACATTTTTAACTGCAATGTTGTACAACGAAAGAAATGCTCTCAGAACAAATATCTTAGAAAAGCATGTGAAAATGTACATTTTCAACTACTTTAATTCGAACCATTAGAAGACAAAATGAAATACAATTTTGAAGTGATGGTTGTTTAGATGAATCATTCTTTCCTTCCTCTCCCCAAACTTTCCCTTATGACAATACAATACAAATATGGAAAATTACATCGACTTAGTTCCTACACCATGAAGTGAAATGACCAACCTTTAATAAGAGAACAGAATTTTGATTCTATCAACAATCTGAAGAGTCTAAAATCTCCAATATGGGAAACAGAATAATGATTAAGAAAAAATGGTGTGAAGTGGGGCTTATCCAGTGGGATTTACAGGTCACACATTAAGTTTAAAAATCTTGATTCACTGTTTTGGGAATCTTCTAAATTCACTGTTTTGGGGAGTCTTGTCACTACAGACAGAAAATCTGCAAATAACCTTTCATCCTGCTTATGTAATTCTTTATTTCCAAAATAATGAAATTACTGATTGGCACTTTTCAGTTTTTAAAAGAATGTGCTTATGTATTAGAATAGTGGTTAATCACTACATTGACAGCCAGGGATCTAAGATAATTTGATACTGACAAGTACTTTTATAGTGCAAAGTAAGATTAGTTTGTATTCTATGGTAGAAAGTCCACCCTTATTTGGGAAGTTATCATTGTAACAGCTGTTTGACAGTAGAAAGTGCTTATTAGTGCTTGTTATTATAGAAACTGACCCTATATGGCTGGGATATTAAATTAATAATGAAACCAGTCAGTCATCCAACTAAAAAGAAAGCAAAATGTAATGTTATTCTCTTGTTCAATATAAAGTCATCAAATTATATAGAATCTCAAAATTAAAACACATTACACAAATGTGTTTAATGGAGACTAAAATATACAGGGGAAGTGAATAGGAACCAAAAAAGCATTTATAATGCAAAAGTATTCTAAACTGGCAACAGTGAAATTCTGCTGCATGGAAATTGGGAAGTGACATTGCTTAATGTCAACAAAAGAGATGCCAAATACTTTCACTACTGAGTCCAGAAGGAAATAATTTGCCATGAAACCTTACCAGATCCCAGAGAGAACATTTGTTTCCATTCCTCTCAGGAAATCTCTGAGATTCTAATTCTTTGTAAAATGTAAGAGAAGTCACATTCTTGTCTTCATTCCTTACTTTACTTTTACCAAAAACTTGAGTAAGTATTATGTATCAAGCACTAAGCTAGATAATAGAGGCAGTCTTGACTTGGAATATTGTATTGATATACACAGATAGGAAAAAAGAACACATAGACTTTCCATGTCCCACCTTACCATGGCTGTTTCATCAAATAAGATGTCATTTTTTAAAAATTTTTTTAATGTTTTATTATTTTTGATACAGAGAGAGACAGAGTATGAGAGGGGGAGGGGTAGAGAGAGGAGACACAGAACCGGAAGCAGGCTCCAGGCTCTGAGCTAGCAGTCAGCACAGAGCCTGACCCGGGGCTCAAACCCAGGAATCTGAGATCTGACCTGAGCCGAAGTCGGAGGCTTAACTGACTGAGCCACCCAGGCGCCCCAAGATGTCATTTTTGTAGGACATGCCATTATTTTATACACAACTAGGGAAGAAAACGTGCGGCCCGTTAAAGTATGACAGGCTAAGATTTGTAAAGTACATCACTGTTTTAGGAGAAATATCTCAAACATGAAAAAAATGTGAATTATAGTATGTTTTTCTCACAAGGAAGATTTGAAGGATAAGTATATTTGTAGTTATTAAGCCCAGCATTTTCTAGGGAGTGTTACATAGAACAAGTAGCAAGGCAGAATTTGTAGAAGTGTATCTAAGAAACAAGAACAACTCCTTAGATAAGTAAACATTCTGTATTCAAAGAAGTTCCCAAGGAAATGATGAATTAAATAACGTTAAACTCTATTGTAGGATTCATGGAGACTTTAACATTTGAGACGTGTGATTCTCTAAGAGGTACATAACATATCTATTGGCTCCCAAAATTGCTTGACATCTTTGTTTCGTAGGACATATTATGGTATTAGGGCTCACTTGAAAATATTAATGCAGTCAGAATTTAATAGCAAACAGTCCAAATTTACTTAAATTACTTCTCTAAGTTTTAGGTTTCTAAGAAATACAACAACATTAACATAT
>NC_043709.1:32560671-32570753 GCF_006229205.1 Suricata suricatta | reverse complement strand
CACTAATCAAAGGATTCTTTTTACTCAGTGTTTTAAAGATTATGATAGAACACATTTATACAATGCTTATGTGGTGCAGATGGTGTCCTAAGTACTTTACATATATTAGTTCATCAGACCCTCACCACATCCTGTGAACTAGCTTCTCCCACTGTGAGCTGGGTAATGCTTTGCAGATGAGAAAATTGAGGCACAGAGAGGTAAAACAACTTGACCAGAGATTTACAGCTCAGGTATCTACCTTGGGTA
This sequence comes from Suricata suricatta, assembly GCF_006229205.1. Taxonomy (NCBI): domain Eukaryota; kingdom Metazoa; phylum Chordata; class Mammalia; order Carnivora; family Herpestidae; genus Suricata; species Suricata suricatta. The sequence continues at coordinate 32,570,504 of NC_043709.1, read as the reverse complement.
CTGCTCTTAAAGATGAACTAAGATTTAAAAAAAAAAAAAAAAAAAAAGATGAACTAAGATTAAAACCTAGACTAGAAAATCAGCCATATATAACCTACTAAAAGGGCAACTTAAGAAGATTATAAATATGTACTGTGGGGGTCACTATTCATCTTTCTTACTGTTGAAGTCCTTAGCCATTTCTGATCATTTTTCTTCATTTTGGTTCAACATCCTCTTAACTCATTTTTACTGAATCATAGTTAATATGCTCTCTGAAAAAAGCATATGCTTACTTCCTGAACCTGCTCCTTAAAGAATAGGATCTTGGTTATGAGTGCTCAGATTTTAGGCCTTGTACTTCAATTGTTTTTTGTTTCTGTTCCTAATTATTGTGACACAAAGCTATGTAGAATATTGCAGGAAATGTGATCTTCAAATGTCAATATGGCTTTTGTGATAATTAGGCTAGTGGGTTCTGTAGCTCATTGCATTTTTGAGTAAGGAAAAAGGAATCTTCTATGGATATTTGCTACATTGTTCAAAATTTCTTTCTCTAATATAGTTATTTCCTAATCGTTTCACAAGTATCCCCATCTCAAAGAAACTATCTTCCCTCTGTGTTCAGCCCAACGAGATGAAAAGTATATTTTCCTGTTTACTGTTACACATCCATTTAGGCAGCTGTGCATTAACACTTCTGTCCCATATACTATTTATCTATTTTGTGGTTACCTTTTTCTCTGTTGACATGGAACCCTGATTGAATAGCAATGATCATTGACTTATTATTGACTACTTTAGTTTCTAATGATTATTAGTAGTTTAGAAAGTAGGTCCTTGGTGAATTATAATTGAATCTTTATTAGTTTTTCAATAGCAGTGAACACATAATGTAGTTATTTACTGACTCTAAAAGGTATGTTACTATAAAATAATATATTTTAGTGAATACTTAAAACCATTAAAGGAAAAAGTTAAAAGATGTTGGACATATAAGAACACTACCCATTTTTGTAATCTTGGAGTTAATTTTGAATCTAAAGAAGGCTGACCATACTATTGTAGCTCCTTAAATAATCCTTATATTTGTCTTCTATGGCCGAATAACACATTACCACAAATTTAGAAGCGTAGAACAACGCTCATTTCTTTGTCAGAAACGTGGTTTTCTATGTCAGAAGTCCAGCAAGATGGGGCCAGACTCTCTGCTCACTCACAGGGTGGAAATCAAGATGTCATCAAGTCTTAGTTCAGTTAGGAAGAGCTGGAGAAGGATCTACTTAGCAGTTCATTCTGGTAGTTGGCAGTTGGCAGAACACAGCTCCTTACAGTTGCAGTACTGAGATCCTGAATTTTTTGCTCTTAAAGAGTTTCTAGAGGCCTCCCTCAGATTCTTTCCATATGCCCTTCTCCACCTTCATGCCAACAGTAACATATCAAATCCATCTCTTGTTTCGAATCTCTCATTTCCACATCTACAACTAGCCAGAGAAACATAATGCTGCCAAAGGGCTCATGTGGTTAGGTAAGGGCCACTTGTTGAATTTTCCTATATTAAACTCATTCATTCCATATAACATGACTTAATCAAAGGAATAAAATTCACCAGCTTGAGGATGATTCAGGGTCTATACACTAGAGGTTGGGCAGCATGGAGAAAATTTGGAATTCTGCTTATTATAGTCTCCAAATAGATAAAAACCCCCTCTGTATTTCTAAGCATAGTCTTTTTTCTATCCCATGAGGGAACAAAAATGTCCTCCTATCTTTTCTGATGGTTCCATGTAGTCAAATTTTGACAGCTTTTGGAGTGCTAACATTTCAGAGCTGGCTAAAGGTGAATAAATAATACTTCTCCCCATTTGTGTGTATGTTTGTGATTTTTTTAAACCATACACACACATGAACATCTGAAGTGCTGGTAGAACTTTTAATGAGTATTAATAGTTAAAATCTGCTGAAATCTCAGCTACATGAACTTTGAGTAACTAGAGGTTTATGAAAAGACCAGATATATATATTGCTGGAATGACAAAATATTTTAAGATTCTATATTAGTTTGTAAGGTTGACATTTTAAAAAAAGTAAAAAAAAACAAAAAAACCCCACAGACTGAATGCTTAAATAAAAGCAGCTCATTTTCTTCCAGTTCTGGAGGATGGAAGTTCAAGATGAGGATGTGAGCAAGGTTGATTTTCTGCCAGGCTCCTTGGCTTTAGATGGTCACTTTTTGGTGTTTCTTCACATTGTCTTCCCTCCTTGTCTTTTACATTCCCAGCATCTCCATGTGTGTCCTAATCTCCTCTTCTCATAAGGACACCATTCAGATTGGATTACAGCCTACCCTAAAGGCTTCATTTTAATTTAATCATCACTTTAATGGCCTTCCTCCAAATTCCGAGATACTAGGAATTAAGACCTAAGATAATGAATCATGGGCGGGGTACAATTCAGCCTATAAAGGATTCTGAATAAAATATATTAGATGTCCCTTCAATTTTTATAAACATAGTGCAGTGAGGCTTGCAGTTATTAAAATAGGGAACAGATCTGATACACATGACAAATTGTCTGGCTTATATACAGTTATCAAGATAGCAAAGTGAGATCTGGGATGTACATTTCTCAAAAAAGATGATTTTGTGTAAATTGAGTTATTCATCTCTTATGCTCTTATCAAAAATTCATATGTATATTGTTCTAGTTTTCTGATAAAACAAAATATATATTTCCTGATATCTGAATTAAAACACCCCAAGAGACTTATTTTTTATAATAGAAATTTTCTGCACTGACCACTGCAACAATGTAAAATTGGAAAGAATGTAGAGATTTGCAAGACCAGCCAAGTGTTTTTCTTCTTTCTCCATATATATAATATTAGGCATTGTTTTTTAGTAGTAAACACATCATAAACTAAGTCCATTGTCTGCCCAAATACCATCCAACAGACCAAACAAAAATGGGAAATAATTTAAGAAAAGTTTCCTTTCTAATGAAAATTACATCATATTGCATTTTAACTTGAATATATTGCTTTCATTTCAAGTTATACGGGAACAGTGAAGAATTAATTGTTGTTTACAGAGTGCTGGGAGAGTGCTTTCCAAAAGTCCCTTCCATGGCCCAAAGTCCAAAGGTCAATTAGGTAATTACTAAATAGCTACTATAAACTCAGTTGTATTTGTTTGCAATTGCCATTGTAACACATTAGCACAAATTTAGAAACTCAGAATAACAGAAATGTATTCTCCTGTGGCTCTGGAAATTAGAAGTCCAAAATGAGGCCAACAGGCTAAAATCAAGGTGTCAGCAAGGTTGCTTACTTCTGGAGGCTCCAGGGGAGAATGTGTTCATTGCCTCTTTCTCTTCTCTTTCTCTTTCAGGGCTTCCAGCATTTCTTGGCTTTTGATCCCATCACCCCATTATCTGTTTTTGGGGTCACATGGCCTTCTTCTCTACCATAATGAATTCCTTATCTATCTCTTGGGAGGGTATTCACAGTTACACTCAGGGCCCACCCAGCAACTCCAGGATAGTCTCCCCATGTCAAGATCCTTAGTAATGTAAGAAAAGTCTCTCTCATTCTCTCTGTCTCTCTGTCTCTGTCTCTCTGTCTCTGTCTCTCTCTTTCTCTGCCATATATGTTAACATTCACAAATTCTGGACCTCTTGGGGCCATTATTCAGCCAGCCAAATCAGTGTTGTTCTGTATCACCATAGGAGATAGGTCCTTCCTGGGTTTTGAATATCCATGGAGACACAAAAGGAACCTCTGTTATGAAATAAAGCATAACCTAGTCTGTGTAAGATGAGGCTAAATCAAGCACAATTGGTTATTAAAACAGTGAAGAAATCATTTGGAAGAAGCTTGGGAAAATGCATGAGCAAGGACAGAAAAGAGAAAACAGATGCATCATGAGAGGACTGTTTATAGAACTAGATTTCTGGGGTAGAAAGAACAATTGGAAGGTGGAAACATGAAGATGTCTAGTTCCTTCTACATTGGCAGGTACACAGGTGGGCACTAAGTAATTATCTGTGTAAAAACAGTGAATGACTGAAATGAGAGTGAATGAATCTATGGACAAATAATATGTTAAATAGACTAAAAGTTGAAATTGAGCTCCACAAATTAGATTCAATGTTAGTAGAAAGTTTTTGTGGCTCTTTGAGCACAAAGAATATAAAGTATAGTTATACTTTCATTGGTTATATCCAATTGGTCCAAGTGCTTCGGATACCCTTCTCTCTCTGTTTATGCTCCTCTGCAATAAAACAGTCTAACCACACACATGCGCACACACACACACACACGTGTGAGCACACGTACATGTGCACACATGCATACACACATGCACGAACACACACATGCATAGATGCACACACACACGCACACACACATGCACACATACACTTCTCCGAGCACCACTTTCTCTAGTTCCATTTAGAGGAATGGAGGTAGTCAGTTCACCAGGCACCTTGCTTTTCCATTCTCTCCAGACACCACTCTGAACTTAAGGCTTCTCTCACTGCACGGCAACTCCAGATCCGTGATGACCTTTTGCAAATCACCACCAAACTGAGGTTGTCATATATAATAGTCTTTACAGAAGATTTTGGGGAGGGGTGCCTGGGTGGCTCAGTCGGTTAAGTGTACAACTTCAGCTCAGGTCATGATCTCACGGTTCGTGGGTTCGAGCCCCATATTGGGCTCTGTTGCTGACAGCCAGCTCAGAGCCTGGAACCTGCTTCAGATTCTGTATCTCCCTCTCTCTCTGACCCTCCTCTGCTTGCGCCATCTCTCAAAAATAAATAAAAAACATTTAACAATTTTGGGGGAAAATTATAAAAGAAGCAAAAATTAACTTCAAAGTCAATGCCAGATATGCTATTTTATAGAAAGGCATGAGTTATTCCTCACCGCACAAAGTTTTATATGGACGGTTTCCTTCTTTATGCCCTGGCTTCAGCCCACCTCTTTCTCAAAAGTTCTTCTGTCTTTGTGTTCTGGATCCTTCACTTCCTTCTCTCCCTTGGTGGCTTACTGAAATGCAAAATTTTTATCTTTTCTATTTTAAGACCAAAGGCACGTTCTCCTTGTCTCATCCTTGTTTACCTGTGATATACACTTTTTTTTTATTTTATTCAAACAAAAGTTTGAATTACAGCCAAAATTTGAGTTACATCATTCTCATAGAGGGCATATATCATGATACTTGGTTGGCTTTTGTTTTGTTTCTTGTTCCTTCCTATAACAAAATGAAAGAATAATTTTTTGCAAACTTTACTGGGAAGTGATGTATAAGATGGTTTGAAGGGCAAAAGGAGACAAGGTGGTTTTTTTTTGGTTTTTTTTTTGTTTTTTTAGTAAAAGAAACATAGATTTATAGTTTGGACCTTTGGTTTAATCTACACTTCCCTTATACTATAACAGGAAGAATTCAGTCATCTTATTTATCCATAAAATGGGATAGGCTTATTCTGAGGACTTAAAAGTGTGATATCTAGCGGTGCCTGGATGGCTCAGTTGGTTAAGCATCTGACTTCAGCTCAGATCATGATCTCACTGTTTGTGAATTCAGGCCCCATGTTTGGCTCTGTGCTGACAGCTCAAAGCCTAAACCCTGCTTTGGATTCTGTGTCTCCCTCTCTTCCCTTCCCCCACTCACACTGTGTCTGTTGTCTCTCTCTCTCTCTCTCTCAAAATAAATAAACATTAAAAAAAATGTGTGATATCTAGAGTCTAATACATAATATGTTTAATACATAATGCAACATGATATAACTCTTTTTATTTTAGGACTAGAGAGTTTTGTTTGTCAGCTGTGATAGTCATTTAGGCATGAAGTAACTAGACACCATTCAAGGCGGAAGAACTGAGTGATAGAAGTGAAAAGAATAAACGGGAGATGCAATTCTGGGAAGAAATGGCAGTAGTTTGTGAATTCTAAGAGAATAAAAGAGAGAGCGTTACATTAAGGGAGAATGGCAATGTCCCTGAAAAGTCAGTACAAGTTCCAATTGGACTATTTGATCTTTGAATTAAGAAGAGGGAGAGATCAGTGTAGCTGTTGAGTACATGGTTGGGAGGAAGTATGATTTGCATAGTGAAGAAAGACTAAAAGTAAATTAAGTGGAGTAGAGAAATGAAGATACACTAGAAGGAAATACGCATCAGTATGGGAGTGGTAATTGGTGAGGTGAGTGGAGAGAGGAAGGGAGGGGACAGGTCCAGCTAGAGTAATGAATTCTTACTGTGAGTCACAAGATGTTACACAAGGAGTAAGGCAATCAGTTGGTATGAGATCATCAATAAGAGAGCTTCTGTAGGTTTCTGTGTTAGTAAAACTATCTAATCTGTCTCTATAGCCTATTCCTAGTACATCTAAGATGTCTCTCAGATTCACCATTTCCTCCCTATTTCTAGAACATTCATCGTTGTCACCAAATTCTATGTGTGTGGTGATAAATTCTCTTTTTAACAGTCTTTCCCCCACACTTCTCCACCCCAGAATTTTTCCCCTCTCCAGTCCTTGCTGTATGCTTGTCAATTAATTATCAAAAAGTGCTGTTATCATGACATTTGTTATGGTGAATGTTATGCGGGACTTAATTGGCAACAGTAAACCAAGGCCAGAAAGCTCGGGAAAACCATGTTAATATCTTGAATCAAGAAGCACAGCCTTGGATGCTAAAGGCATTTGCTACATGTAAGATTTAGGGCTAAGGATTTTTTAAACATACTTGTTTTCTTAGTGTCCTGCTCATCAGTAATGATGGCTCTTGAAAATTACTGTTCATTCAGTATCTGCTCATCTTACATAAGAGGGCCAATTTAAAAAATGTGGGAGGCAGAGAAACACAGAATAGAAGTAAAAATGGTAAGCTGAAAATTTTTAAAAATAAATATATCACTGCATCTAAGAAAAATAAGAACAGAGATAAAAGTTTTTAAATTAATTCAAACAAGCTCAAGGAAGTTATTGCTAGCAATCATTTTTAGGATGGAGTGGTTGGCCAAAAATGAGATGGGATTGAAGATTATATTTAATATATGTATATTTATATAATATATTTGTGTTCTATATTTTAGAAGAATACTGAGCTGTCTAAAGATGGGTTGAGTTTTTCTCAATAAGTTAAGTATTTTCAATGTTCATGAAAGGGACACGTTTTGTGAAAATAATGCAGGAATAGAATGTCCATGAATTTAAAGTTTAGGGTTTTTTTCTTCTTCTTCTGTATTTTTCTTTGACGAGTGACTCAAATAAAAATGATTTTATACATTTTATAAATGATTTAAAGCTTAGATGTTTTCTTTGATAATATAGAGCTTTATAATGAAATAGCTACTGGATTCGAAATCAAGTGCAGGCACCTTCACTTGTCTCCTTGAATGAAATTTTGTCCCTCATCTGTAAATGTAAATCTGTTGAAATCCTTGAGGATAAATCTGTTGCTTTATATGATAATATTTTAGATTTACTAGAAGTAAAACCACCCTTTATAATCTCTACACCTTTTCAATGAATATTATTTTCTGTGGATGTTTTTCTCTGAAGGTCTTTAAACAAAGCATAAGCAAGTTTTACAGTTGGTTCCAAAATACAAATTATGCTTTATTAGCTGCTGAACCAAGTGCAATTCGCTACATTATTTTCAAATAGCTGTTGTCTTGTAATGATATCCTTTCCCCAAAGCACTGGAGCTGAGACTTGACTCAGTTTGGAGGTGTTCACTAATGATCTTTTGAATCATCTGCTCCCCCATAATTTGTATTTTTCTACATTAAGAAGCCTAGAACACACTGCTAGTTCTTTACTAATGATTCATGAAAGGTAATGAGTTATAGAGGTATCCAGATTCATATGAATGGCCTTTAGTCTGATCTTTCACCGTGCACTCCAAACTCATATCCCAGAATTACATGGAGATAATTTTTTGTTTTTTTTTTAATTTAAATTTAAATCATGCCCTGTCTCTCTCTGTCTCTCAATAATAAATTTTTTGTTAATTTTACAATCCTTCAGTTTAATAGATTACTAAATTATACCACCTGCTATTGCAATTTGACTAGTAAATTTTCATCAACCTGTATGCACTGTTTTTTTAGCTATATGTCACATAGGTTTTAGGAAGAAATAAAATGATCTCTTAAATTAACATATGCTAATTATTCTGAAAAAAGTAAAAAACATTAAAACAGGTTACCTCAAAGCAGGTATATATTTTCCCCTTTCAATTTATTTCATATTATATGTCTTTCTAATTTGTACTTTATATCCTTTCCAGTACTTGTTACACTCTGAAGTTAGCATGTTTATTAACTTACTGTCTGTATTCCTCACTAGAATGTAACATCTCTGAGTAAAGGGAACTTCTCTACCTTGTTTAGTGCTAGATCATCATTGCCTAGAACAGCATAGAATCTGTCATAGAATGCTAGATTTTAAAGCTGTATTTAATCACAATATCTCAGAGTCCTCTTTAAGTTATGGAATTATTTTATGAATAGTAAACAATAAACATTGACTATAATAAATAAAATTTTTATATTCCTGTAAGTATGATGTGTCCATATTCTAATCATTTCCAATTCAAATAGAGAATTAAATAGTCATTTCATTAAAAAACAAAACAATTCCTAGAAATTACAGAAGATCATATGTTCAGCATGAGCTTAGGATAAGTTACAGACCTTGCTTTAAGAATATGCTCCTGAGAGAAAGGTGAGATAAAAGAACAGCGAGTTATAAATCAGAGCAGAGTGCAAACAGGAAAATGTGGAACACACATTTAAATCAAGAAGCCATTAGTTGTCTTTAGGATGTTAAACTGAGTCGCATTAAATTTGTTTAAGAGTTTATTTGAACAAAAATTGATTTGAATCAGGTAGTACCCAGTCTAGCAGAGAAGAGAGAGCTCCAACAAACTGTATAAAATGAGACTTTTCTAGGCAGAAGGGAGCAAGAACCGGAAGTTATACTCAGCAAAAGAGCAGGCTGCCTGGGGCACCGGTGTGGTGCAGTTGGTTAAGCATCCAGTTCTTGATTTTGTCTCAGGTCATGGTCTCATGGTTCATGGCATCAAGCCCTCCTTGGGCTGTGTGCTCAAGCCCTCCTTGGGCTGTGTGCTGACAGTGTAGAGCCTGCTTGGGATTCTGTTTCCTTCTCTTTCGGCCCCTGCCCCACTTCGCACATGCATGTGAGCACGCTCTTTCTCTCTTAAAATAAACAAATAACCTTAAAATAAGCGGGTTGCTCATTGTAAGATTACTTTCCTTTAGGGGCTGGCAGGAGTTTGTGGTACAGATTACCTGACTAGTGCAGATAAAGTAATTCTTGATTGGTTTAAGATTCCATTTCTGGGAGAGTCAAAATGTAAGTTAAGTCAAATTTCAGTTTGGTAACATGGGGCTTAGCATGAGTGACTGTATTTTGGGCCTGTTATCTTGTTTTAACAATGGAAAGGTTACCTTTGAGGAAGTAGCTACATGATTTTGAGGATTTCTTAGGATGTCTAAGTTATCTATAAGTAAAGATGAGGTAGTGGAATATGAAAAGAGTCAAGAAATATTAGAAGCTATTAAATGTATTGGAGAATTGAGTTTGGTTGGAGTCATGTAGCAGATAAGGTTGGAAGAAAGGTTTTGATGTTTGTGTCCCAAGCCCTCCATTCCAGCTTGAAGATTTATCTTTAATTTATTTACCTTGCAGAAGCTTTTTATCTTGATGAAGTCCCAAGGGTTCAGTTTTGCTTTAATTTCCCTTGCCTTGCTGATGCATAGGAGCACATGTACCCCAATGTTCATAGCAGCAATGTCAACAATAGCCAAAACATGGAAGGAG
>NC_043709.1:32519834-32560571 GCF_006229205.1 Suricata suricatta | reverse complement strand
AAAAAAAAAGAGAAAAAAAATTTATTTAGAAACATTCAATGATTTTCTGTTTCCTATCATGAAATTATAAGAACTCTGCTTTACAAGGAGCAGCATAGGCTTGATTAGCATGGTTTTGACACAACTGAAGTGTAACCTGGGGTATGAGAGTAGGTGGTGGGTGGCTGAAGTTGGTCAGGTGAAGTTATGATGCATTGCTGAAACTGAATAATAGCTAAGAGAATTTAAAGAAAGACTTGTAAGGAGTCATGAAGTTAGGAGTCTTTAGGATTTAGATATGGATAAGGTCCTAAACTAATTCTGAACTATGAGCCTGGTGTTAATTTTGATCAATTCACCAATTGTTCCAAAGGGGAAGCCCTTAGAGAAACTGTCTTACACCTGTCCTATCTATGCTCCTTTATTTATAAACTAAATAAAAGTGGTAGCATATAGAAATTCACTTTTGTGCCAACTGTTGTACTTACGAAAGACCCAAACTAAAGTTTTAATTAATATTCTAATTCTGCTACATATATGTGTTAGCCCTGACCATGTCAACAGCAAATGATCTATTCCCATATTCCACTGTATTTTGTAAGCATACTCCTTGTGACCTATTACGAATTTTAATCATTTAGAAATATATTTTGTAGCATTGGTTCCTGTTATAGAAAATTGTCAGATAGTTCTTCCTTTAGGCCTCCAATTTCTAGCCTGTCAGGTTATTTATTTATTAATCTTATTATTTATAGTGGTTAAGCTTAAATAAGTGTTCTCCAGAACAGCTACATCCTGGGACAGGAAGTAGTGTCCTTCTCACAGTGAAGCCTATGCTGTTATAAGATATGGCCCCATGTCCTATCCTTCCATAATTTACATATGACTTAGTCTTCTTTGGTTACTCTAAAACTTTCAGATTTTTCATTCTCTTTTCATTCTCATTTCCCAAGACCTTTCAAGTCCTTTATTCCATAACTTTTTGTAAGACTAAACTGGATTTTTGATTCTTCTGTAGAAGTATTTTAGCAGAACAATTGGAAGACTCTTGCACTAGGGTAAGCCATGGAGTTATTGAATCTCCAGTAGCTTGCTAGGTCATGTCATCTTATACCTGCTTGCAGGTTATTGGGACCTAAGCATTTATCTCTTTGACATTAGAACACCATTTAATCTTCCTGAGGAACACATCAATTTTGACACATGGCCGCATACTTTTGGTCTTTTATAATTAACCCCATTCTTCAGTTGGTTACCTCAGGTTCTGAAATTGAATGAGACAGAAAAGATCCAGAGGGGTTTATTAAATTATAGGATACTAGCACATCCTTTCATTTTATTGTTTGGGATGGATGTATAAGTCAAACCTTAACTGGAGATAATAGCATACATAAGATTATTTTGTATTTGCATGGGAATAAATACTTGACTGCTCTGTCAAATTCTGTCAGAGTAATTGGCTAACAATGATAAATATATTCAAATGAAATACTCATTGAATCATTACTAAGCCAAAAGATTATTTACCTATACCCATTCTCTGAATCATGATTTCTTTATCAATGCTTTACTTAGACGGAAATTGGAGATAGATACAAGTGTAGATATATATAAGTATGTGTATACAATACACTAAAAGTGTAGGTTTATGTTAGGTGATACAATTATATTACATTTTGGTTTATTTGATATATTCTGTTTATGGTTATAGTTAACATTAAAAAATTCTCATTCCAATTATTAATTTGCCATATCAGTTTTTAAATTTGAGATACATTTTCAGGGTTATTATATTTATATATTGATGAGTAAGACAAAAAACAAAACTAAAGATATTTGCTTTTTTGACTTATGAGTTATATGTTATAAATAAGTAAAAATGTATACATGAGTTTGACTTACCAGGACACTGTTACTCTAGATCGATCATGGGATTAAAAGAAATAAAGCAATATACATTAACTTATGTACAGAATCTTAATGTTCGATTAAAAAACTATGGCCTTCAGAAATACAATTTTCAACATTTTGAAGTACATAATTCCCTTAAAGAATTTCATGCTTCTATTTCATTTAATGAACCATTTTATCAAAAATTCCATTGTAAACCTTTTTATATTCCCAATGACTTTCAAGTTAATATCGGTAATCATTTGCATAGTGATTATACCTGAGAGAGTCATGCATTTTTCCTTTTTTTATTTTTCTTTTGTTGTGGCTCAGCAATGGATTGAGAGCAATCGTGGTAATTGTTCAATCAGTTAGGACTCAAAAAAACTTCAAGAAATAAAAACCTTTTCACCTTTTCTAACCATTATTCATTCAGAACAATGTGAAGATTTGACTGACAACATATTTACTGTAACAAATCTTAGCATCAGAGATGGCAATACAGGCAGGCGTTACGTGCTTTTATTGTGGTGCACGTTATGGTACCCAACAACCTCTAGACAGAGTGTTCGTATCAAAAAAATTGAGTCTGAGCCTTTAGATACTATTTTCTGCTTATAAGAAATAAAGAAGATAGAGGAACAGGTGAGAAAATACCTGTTAATATTGAACATCATTGTGCATAACAAAATATAGATCATTGCATTTGATATTGTTTCGCCCTTTTCTTGTTCATTGGCAAGAAATCAATCACTCTGCAATGAATTATGACATAGGTTTTTATGGAATGTAAGGTTTGCTATATCATCCTGTCAGAAATGCACCACACCCTTAGGAGCCAGATATAGGTGTGCTGACTTAAAGATGATTCTGACTCTGGGAGAATAGCTGTGCTCCCTGTCTCCCCAAATATACAGCATTTATTAAGTGTAACAGCACTTCTGAGAGAGTGCACAGGTAGCTGAGGAGGGGGGCAACTTGGAGTGTTGGGGAGCTCAGTGTACTAGGGGACAGATCAGTAGAATTAATGATTTGGTATCAGTTGTATGAAATTTCACAGAAAATTTCCAACCATTTAGTTGGTTTGAAACTATTGTCTTTAAAACTCCTTCATTCAGTGAATATGAGTGTCAACTATGTACCAGATAGTTTTGAGGTGTAGGGGAAACCAAGAGTGAAGGAAATATCCCTAACCCTCAATTTGACAACTTAGTGTCAAACAAACCTTAAACTATTTCTTGAAAACATGCATAGAATTTGTCAAATGGTGAAACATTTTATAGAGAAAAATAAAGCTGGGAAACTAGGTTAAGGGATTCACGAAGCAGAGGGGGTGCAGGGAAGAGATAGATAATTTAGGTATTTGGAAAGCCTCTCTAGTAAGAGATTTGAACTATGTCTTAAACAAGTGAAGAATTAAGCTGTCATGGTGTCTAGATAGAAGCCTTTTCAAGCAATTGCATTTACAACAGTCATTGTAAAGAATTGATGCAGACATGAGCTTGCCACACCAAAGGAAGAACAAGATATGTGGCTGGAATGGGATGGACCAAAGAGAAAATAGTAGGAGACCAAATCAGAAAGGCAGCTGAGGACTCGAGTATCAAGGGCCTTTCAGTCTGAGTGAGATAACAAGGCAGTGGAGGAGTGATGTAATTTGTTTTACATTTGGTGCTTTTCAAAAGCCTTTATTTCTGATTCAGTGGTGGTGGTGGTAGTGGTGGCCCAAAGCAGTAAGAGCTTCTAAGAAAGAGAATTCAGTGGCTTGGACCAGGTGGTTAGTGATAGAGATGATAAAGAAACAGTCAGATTCTGGGTATATTTTGAAGGTATAATCTAAAGTAATTTACTGAAAAATTGGATTGTGAGAGGAAGTATGAAAGAGTTAAGTCAATCCTCTAAGCTTTTGAATTTAAGCATCTGGAAGGGCGAAGATGACATTTACTGAAATTAGGAAGTCTGTGAAAAATCAGTTTTTGGCAGAAGGATATCAGGACAGAGAAAGACAGAGAATGACAGAAAAAGACAAATACTGTATGATCCTACCATGTATGGAATCTGAAAGTAACAGAACTCATAGAAACAGGGAACCAATTTGTGGGGGAATGGGGGGTGGGGAGATGGGGGAAGGTGACAAAAAGAAACAAAAACAGAAAGCTCTGAGGAGGAAGGCTTAGAACATTCCATTTGAGAGGTCTGGAAGATGAGGGGAGCCCTTGCAGAGGAGATTAAGGGCCTTCAAGAGATGTAGGAGGAAAGGCTAGAGGGAGTGAAGTGGAATCTCAGAAACCAAGTTTAAGAAAGTGTGAGGAATACAGAAAAGAGGTCTATGAGGTAGGAAGGCTGAAAAGATGTTGTACCACAGAGGTTCAGTGGAGAAAAAAAAAGTAGTTGTCTTGGTGAAATGCTTCTGATGGTCAGGAAAGATGGAATCAAATATTGTCTTTTGAATTCATCATCAGGGAAGCGATCGATGACCTGTTTTGTTGAAATGGTGGTGCTAAGCAGTGTTTAGCATGGGTTCAAAGGAAAATGGAGAAATGTCTTGTTTTTTAGTACAGCATAATAGATTATCACTTAGTGGTAACTTAGGGGCTTAAAATAATACCCATGTATTAGTCCACAGTTGTTTCTAGATCAGAAGTGTGGCTTGGCATGACCCTCTGTTTGAGGTCTTACCAGGCTGACATCAACGTATCAGCTAGCTTATATTCTCATCTGAAACTCGGGCTTCATTTTTAAGACCACCGGGTTATGGCAGAATTCAGTTCCTTACCATTGTAGGCTATCCTTGCTGGCTATCAGCTGAGAACTTTTCTCAGCTTTTAGAAGTCACCTTCAGTCCTGGCCCTGTGACCATATCCATCTTCAAAGCCAGCAAAGGAGAATCTCTCTCATGTAAATTCTCTCTCATATTCTGAATGTCTGACTTCCTCTTCTTGGGTAGCTGGAATAAAACTCTGCATTCAAACAGCTCATGTGATTAGTTCTGACTAACCTGGGTAATCCTTCTACCTTAAGTTTAACTGTGCTGTGTAACAAAGCCGAAGCAAGAGAAGTAAATCCATCATATACGTAATCCCAGGGATTATGGAGATGGTGTATAACAAGCAGGCAGGGAGTCTTAGAGGCCATCCTAGAATTTGAGCTACTACTGGAAGAATGCATTTTGGGGTTGTTCATTTTGCTGATAGAGGAGAGCAGAGAAACAGGGCAATAATTTGTAGTTAAGTGGGGTTAAAGGATATTTTTAAGAGGCAAGAAATAGCAAACTATTTGTATGCAGGTAAGAATGATCCAAAAAGGAGAGAAACACTGATGTTTCTGGAGGATCCTGAACTGTTTGAACATTTTTGAGGAGGCGAGGAGGGGGTGGCATTTAGGGCATGTGTGAGGATGCTGTTCTTAGGACACAAGAATGAATGGATCCTCCATACTGAAAACACGATGCTTCATGTTTCCCTGTGAACATGAGTGAATTTTCTTCTGTTGTTTCTTTTTAATTTATCCCACAGTGAAATAGAAAGACTTGTAGGTGAGATGAGGGTGGGAAAGTGGTGTTGGAGGTTTGAGGAGAGTATGAAAGGCTTTTAAATGGAATGTTTACAAGCCAACATATAAGATAATCATGAAGATAATGTTACAAAGTAAAATTTACACAAAGAAATAAAAGCATTTCATATTGTAGGATAGGTTTTGCATTTGTGGAGGAAGAGGAAGGAAGGGAGGGAAGAAGAAATAAAGGAAAGGAGGAAGGAAGGCAGAAACACCTAGACATTTACTTGGCTGAATGTTATTTTCCCATCACAACATTATTAGTTCTATTAGAATAAGTGAAATACAGTCCTAGTGTGAAGGATTAAGGAGAATCTTGTGAATATTTAAAATGTATGGTGATAATTACAAGGAGGGTTGTGAATGAAGGATGTCAGGACAGCCTGCCTGGGAGTCTTCATTAAAGAAAAAAAAAAGGGATAGTTCTTAAAGAAAAAGTAAAGATTTGTCCAGCAAGAATGGATAGTATTATTTATAGTTCTCTCTAATTCTGATGAAGAAAAAATATTGTTGGGGAGATAATACAATAGAATAAAGAGAGTAAAATGAAATAAATCAGGACAAGTCAGGAACCCTTCACTGCACTGATGGTTTTAAGTACAGGCCAATCAGTGAATGATCTTCCTCATTTACATGTCTCTATTGGCCTCTTAATATTATACTAGAAAGATGCCCTGAAGAGAACTTAGAATAGGATAATAATAAGTCATTAAACTTTCTAAATATTTCATGATTGTTTTAGTAAGGCTTAGATCTCCATTTTTTCAGTCTAAGTAAAATAAGCAAATATTATTCTGAAACAAGCCATTTATAAATGCCAATTTACATGTGTGACCTCTCTACTCAATACTTTTTAATTTAAGAGAGTAATGATTTGTATATGCTGCTTTTCTTGTGAGCAAATGTAACTGAAATGCCAATGGAGAGTGCCTTTTCTTCCACAGTAATTCTTGATGTAAAGTTTATTAACTATTTGATTATCTTCATTTTGAAAATGCTAATTGTATTTAAACTTAGACCAGTGATTCTTAGCAATATTTTACATGAGGTATGCAATCCATTTTCTTTAATTTTTATTTAGAAAAAGATACTACCAGTTAAATAGGATTTATATAAATTGCCAAGAACTTTATTACCTCTCCTATTCATTGAGCTCTTCAATAAAAACAACATTCAGAATCGTATTGAAAGCACCCTTGAAGCTTTCATTTTTGAACTAGGAAAAAAAACAGGTTCGATTTCTTTTTTTTTCATTTTTAGTTCTGGATCATAGTATAATATTGAAAGAAATGTCAAATAAATACCACTGCAAAAATTGGGCTTGTCATTCTCCTAATAGTCCAGAAAATAAGACCATTACGATTACTTTCACTACTGTAACAAGACTTGAAGGGAAAAAAATGGTTATAGAAAAAACTACAAATCCTATTCTCATATACTCTTGAATCCTCAGAAATTTAATGTCATTTTTGAATAAGAAGACTATATCAATGCATTTCACATACATATTCTTTTCACTTATGGAACAAAAATCAGTAACATGATTTTTTCTCTTGATATCTAGGCCAAGAGCATCAATAGAATATGTAACTGTTTTTCTCTTTTTCAAAAGCAAATTATTAAACTAATTGAACAGTATCTATATCTAATAACCACCACTGTTGGAAATACTAGAAAGTTAAAACATTTTTACAGCTAAATCTACCAAATTGCACAACTCTGATTGTTGAGAGAGAGAAAACTTAAAAGATTCTTGAAGCTTAGAACACTTGTATATTGTTCTCCTCAGAGTTAAAATTAAAATTAGGCTTAATTTCCATTAAGAGCATCCAATTATACATAATATACATTTCCAAATAGGTATATATGGAATTTTTATAGAATCATGGTCACTTTAAAAACAAAAGTAGTCCCCCTTCCAGTGTCATTCACAAGCATTTCTAACTTTATTATATATACTATATATATTAATATTATATATTAGTATTATATATTATATATTCATTCTAAGGTAATGCTAACAGTTTTGAGCAATCATTCATATTAAAAATGTGTGATGGGTCACTCTAAGCCCTATAGTGCTAGGTTCACTGTAAGAAATGCATGTCTTAGATTTCAAAGAGCTAGTAGATTTATCTGCACTAAATAAATTCTTTATGCCAGTGTGGTGGGTTATATCTCCTAGAGCAGACTGATGATTTCAAAATTCAATTATATGTCTGGCATCCAGCTGATTTGACAAAAAATACAGTAAGCAGCTTACATGAGTGAAATTATAGATGTGCCTTCTAAATAATGAAAATGCTGAATAAGTCTTCTACTGAATAAAATTTTGATTTGGACAATGTTAGTTTTAAATATATCAAAGGACATTGCTTATAACTCTAACTTTTGTTATCTTCTCCTCACTATGAAATTAGAAAGAAATTATTTTTCTTCATTTCAATTCCTAATTCAAAAAATGTTAAAGACCTTAATTATTTCATCATGAGTTAGATTTAAGCTTTAGCCATTTATAAAGACTGAGGCATGATGAGATATAATAAGAAATGTACCAAAGTTAAGAGCTGAAGGGGACCTTAGTCATTATCTTGATCTGTGTTATCCAATATTATAGCTACTACCACTTGTGACTATCAAACACTTGACATGTGACTAACCCAAACTGAAACATGCTATAAGTATAAAGTACACATCCTATATCAATTATTTGGCATAAAAGTATATGTGAAATATCTTAGTGATTTTTTAAATTTTTTTTAATTAATGTTTTTTATTTATTGTTGAGAGACAAAGAGAGACAGCGCGAGCAGGGGAGGGTCAAAGAGAGAGGGAGGCACAGAATCCGAAGCAGTCTCCAGGCTCTGAGCTAGCTGTCAGCACAGAGCCTGATGCAGGGCTTGAACCCACGAACCTTGAGATCATGACCTGAGCCAAAGCCAACACTCAACCGACTGAGTCACCCAGGCACTCCTCTCGGTGATATTTTTATATTGATTGAATGGTGACATGGTAATATTCTGGATACATTGAATTAAATAAATTATGTATTTTTTAATATATAAAAAATGAATCAGAGGTGGGAATTACCTTTGGAATAGACTTTGGGGAAAAAATATTTTTAGAATCTTGGATGAGCTTCTGTAGACTTTCGCATTTAATGAAATGAAGAAAAATTTTTATTCTAATGAATCAACACGACACCATACCTATAAATGTAATTTGTTTTCTTCAGTGTAGAATGAGGAGATTACCCAGAAGTCTAAGTAAAGGATATGCAAATAGCACTATCTTTGGGAAAGACCCAGTAAAGCTTAGCCTCGCTTTCTGTGCTGGTCAACCTGGAGTTGAGATTTCCCGATTAAGTCTCAAGATTATGTAAATCTAAGTAACCTGAATCCCCTGGGTTGTGTATTGTGTTCTGATAATAATTTTAATAAGGATAGGGCCTAATCACAGTTCCATGGTTTTCCCTGAAGGGAATGGGAATTTCCATTCTCACTCGTTTTGGAGAAGACAAGCCCTCAAAAGGGAGAAACTTTGAACTACTGGGTAGGTGATGGGGCTGAAGAGAATGAGCCATTTCCAATCATTTTTGGATCATTTCTGGTGGTAGTGACGGAGACAGGGAGTAATAGAAAATAACTTAAGTGTTCTGATTCAGTAAGGATGTCTCAAGTGAAGCCCGGAATCTACGTTTGGATCAAGCCCTCCTCCTCACAATCTATCATCCCATGATTCTATGATGGTAGCCTGTGTACTATACTTTAAGAGATACTAAATTTAAAGAATAGAAAATTTAGCATATAAACTGAAACACAATTGGACAATAAAAATAGCTTTTACAAATTTATTATTTTATCATGGCTCCTGTTCAAAGATGATACTCAAATTCATGAACCATTCCATATTTTTATGAAATATTTTTCACCTATTAAAAAGAAGGAAGTGGCTTTATTACATATCAAAATGGAACAAGTCTTTGACTTGTGTTGTTAAATCAAAAAAGTGCAGAATGGTGTATACACTGCACCACCATTTGGGTAAAATAAATAAGTAAACTGTGAAAAAAAAAAAGTGTTTTATCATGTTCAAAAATGTCTACCTTGTTTCCACTGCCAAAACTGCATGTTGAAGCTTTCTAGAGATCTGTTTAGTAAAAAAGAAAATTGTAAGATTGCACTCTTTCATTTGAAATAGCTGCCACTCCATTTCATAAATGTGGCTAATATGATGAATTCCTTGTTCAAATTCATTTAGGGTCCTCATTATCAGTCTGGCTTTGAGGGAAACAGAATATGCTAAAATGAAATCCAGTGCCTTTTATTCTAATCTTAGGTATTAGAAGTAAAACAAGTCCCTTGACTCTCAGAAAGTGAGCAAGTAATATGTGTGGTGCACAGGAGGAAGAAGTTTGCCCACAGACATACCATTTTTCACATGTACAGTCCAGACTTCATCACATTCTGATTCAAAAATAAAATGTAAAGATCCTACTATGAGATATCCAGAGGCAGTCTTCAATTTGACTAGCAATTAATTTTAAAGGTAGCTTTCCCTTGAAAAGCGCAAGCAGGTAATTATTTTTTGCTTTATGCCATTTAGGGCATACAAGAAATTTTAAAGTAAAAGAAATGTATCAATTATTCAATAATGATAAATATCACAGAAACAATGATGTTTTATTCTTTCTTGCAAATATTTAACTTTTTTGACTATATGTGATGTAAATAAAAAATATTCCCCAAATAATTATTGACTTCAAATTAAAAATGACAATGAACTTTTTAGAGGGGAGGTCAAACACTTAGGTTAATTGCATTAAAATAGGCACTGTTCTCCGGAAGACAGAAATGGATCAAAATGTATTTTGGAACTCCTACTGCAGCCCCATCTTACTTAAATTACTTAAAAATTGCCTCCAAAGAAGAAACTTCTTGTTTAAGGGCAGGTCCAGGTGGTGATTTTTGTGTTATATGATACTCCACTCGCCTCTAATGATCAGTCATGATAGAACCATCCCCTAGAGAATAAAGAATGGATTGTATTTTCCCCTTGATAATTTCAGGAGAAACATGAGGTTACTCTGTATCTTGTTGCTTGTGGGGTCTAAGTTGAAACTTAATGTAAAATTGGACTTGAATTTACTGCCATGGCAGACCCAATGATGGGAAGTAGAGACCCTGAAGAAGCAGAATAGATCAACCACCCGAGAAGGTAAGAGAAATGTAGAGAAGAAAAAGAAGCTAGTGACCCAGGGAGATAGGTGGGCAGGGAGGAGGTGAGGAGCAGGGTTGGAGTGGGGGACAGAGGAAGAGGGAGAGAAATAGAGAGAACCTGGGGCTGCCTGGCTGGCTTCATGGAGATGGGATCAGTTTAATAGCACAAGACCCCCCACACAGTGGGGCCTTCACTTGGTTTAGTGTTCCACTGTAATCTCCTTGAAATCGTTCATTGTATTTGAACAAAGTGTCCTGCATTTTCATTTTGTGCTGTACTTTGCAAATTATGTAACTGGTCCTGCTTGTTCCTTTATAGCTTCTTCTCTTTAAGTAGCCATTGTAGTTCTTTAAGCTATAAATCAAATCATTATTACCTACATAAAACTCACTATTTTCTACCTGAATTCCCCCAAGCTTTTAGAATAAAATCCATGCCCCTGACTTTTTCCTTGGAGACCCGCCATTATCTGTCTCCTGCCTCCCTGGCCCTGCTGTTCTCCTTTTCACTCTTGCCACGGGGTTGGTCTTTATGCTCTTCCCACAAGCTGAACTCCTTTCCTGAGTCTCTGTTCCCTCTTATCTTCGGCCTAGAAAACCTCTCCTTCAGCTCTCTTCATACCTCACTTTTTATAATTATTCAGGTCTTACTTCTCATATTTCCTCATTAGCAAGACATCCAGTGAGCAGCGCCTTTTGGTAACCAGCTACTGTATTGGCTTCATTCTGGACATTTACTTGTTATTTTATTTGTTTACTTGTTATTTTATTTGTTTACTTGTTTTGGGCCTGTCTTCTTGGCCATCCTGCTCCACCCCCACTCCACCCGGTGTCACCTCCCTAAAGGCACAGATGACATTTGCTCTTATGCAGGTGTGACCCCTATAACTAGGCCAGTTCATGGAATATGGTAATTGCTCACACTTATTTCTTGAAAAGTAAATGAGAGGAATTAGAAATCCTAGAAAAAGGGAAGATAATTTTGACCCACTTCAGTACCCAAGGTGTTTGTGAACGTTTACCACAATAAAAAAGCCAAGGAAGTGTTTATTGAGTCAAAAGGTTAAGAGAAAAACTAGAAAATAGGGAAGAGATACTAATTGTCCTATCTAATCTAAAGATATGATTTATCAATAGAAACTATAGTTAAGAAATTATAATTCTGATGTAATTTATGCAAGATTATCAGAGAAGTTTTATTTATTTTGCTTGAACACAGCCTTTCTTTTTTCTTTTACTACGTGTGAACCTCTGGGAGCAATATCAGAGATAGTGCACAAGTGTTTATGCTTTGGATATTTCTCATGATGAGTAATCTATTGTTACTTTTATGTACACCTTGAGCAATGATAAAATGGGATTCAAAATATAGTGATGTTCCAAGAATGTGTCATTAATAGCATACTCTCTCATGTCATCAACATATTTTCACTAAGCTGGACACACCTCAAAAACATTTTAAAATGAGTTCTGAAGCTCTACATTCAGCATTTTTTGTGACAACACATTAAACTAGTGCTTTTTCAACTGCCATGTCACAAAATTTAAATGGACTACATGAACAGACGTATTTCCGGTGGCGGCATACCAGCCCACTCCTCTTTTTCTGGAGTTTGTATTAATCAACAGACCTCAAAGAGGGAGGAGAAAAGCTAATATCAAACAAATCTAACATGCATGGAGTGCTTATTATATATTTTATATATACTCAATCTCACAATAAGCCAAAGGGTTATTTCTCTATCCTTATTATATAGAGTACTGGGGCTCAGTAAGTGTCATATATATCTTCACAACTCTATAAAAGATGGCCAAGAATTTTCCAAATATGCACAACTCATTTGAGGAAAAACAAAGATTGTAATCCAACTGTGTGACTGCAACACTGAGTTCTGCTATATCATGATGATTCTCATAAAGAGGTTTCAGACCCGGTTTTTTAAGTGTATCTATGAGTGGGGGTTAATTGATTCTATTAGCTTTTCCAATCCTCTGTTTTTGTGTGTTCTTCATGACTCTCAACATCAAACTCCCTAAAATTGGCAGTTGCTGATCTTGGTCAAGGCATATTCCTTAATATCACTTTTTTCTCTATAATTATCACTCAGATCAGTTCCTTCCTTTTTAGGCCAAGTGTATCACTGTCCATCTCTATGTTAACTATAATGCTTATCCTTAACGTTTTCTTTCCATCCTTCTTTTTTTTGGGGTAGCTGAAAATGTACTTTCTCTCTGTACTAGTTTCCTAGAGCTGACACAACAAATAATTATAAACAGAATGACTTAAATGAATAGAACTTTATTTTCTCACTAATAAGGAGGCCAGAAGTCCAAAATCAAGATGTTGAGAGATTTGGTTCTTTTTGAAGGGACTGCAGGAGAATCTTTTTCATGCCTCTTTCAGGTGGTGGCCAAGAATCTTTAGTATTCCTAGACTTGTAGATGCATCGCTCTAATATCTGCCTGATTCTAGATAATGTTCTCTATGTCTCTGTGTGTTTTCTCCTTTTCTTTCTTTCTTTTTTTAAATGTTTATTTATTTTTGAGAGAGAGAGAGAGAGACAAAGACAGAGTGTGTGTGGGAGAGGGGCAGAGAGAAACACACACACAGAATCAGAAGCAGGCTCCAGTTCTGAGCTGTCATACAGAGCCGGTGCAGGGCTCAAACTCACAAACAAGATCATGACCTGAGCCAAAATCAGATGTTCAAACTACTACACCTCCTAGGCGCCCCTGTGTGTCTTCTCCTTTTCTTATGAGGACATCAGTCATTGGATTTGGGGCTCACTCTAATCCAGTATGAATGCATTTGTATTTAAGTAATTACATCTACAATGATCCTATCTTCAAATAAAGTCACATTCTGAAGTTATTGGTGGGGATGAATTTTTAGAGGACATGTTCAGCCTACTATACTCCTGGATAACCCACCAGCTCCCAGAAAAGAAATTTACTTTTCTCATTTCTTCCTTCAATAAAACAAGATGAAGTTGTCAACTATCTTTTTGATTCAGACTATTGCTTATAAATCATCATCATCATTGTGTTATGTTAACTAAATGACTTCTCTTTCGATAACTCTGTCCGGCACTTCTAGCACCGTCCCTTCTCATTATAGACACTTACCAACATCTAAGACACTCTCCCATCTTCATCGATGTCTTGATGAAGCCATAATCTTTCTTTCATCCTCCTTTTCTGTCCTTAACAACAGTATGTTCACATCAGTATTGATGAGCTCTCTGATTCCAAAGTTGTTCCATGTCCCCAACCCACAGATCTCTATTCCCTTTTATACCTGTTACTTTACTTACAGGATCTGCCGTGTACCTTAATTAGGGCTTCTGTCAGAGTCTTGAACTCAGAAATCTGACTAGAGTCTTCAATCTGTCACCCATGTCTCTTCATTCCTATACCATGGTTTTCATCTGTAGCATTGCCTCTAGTTCCTCACTCCATTCATTTAGTTTTCGACTCTTTAGCCTTTTTCTTATTCTGGAATCTATGATCAAACATTTGAGGAAAATTTTGCTTTTCCCATATACAAGAGTTGGCTAAGCATTTAACTTATTTAACTTATTAAAGAGACCACAGATGTAAAAGGATAAAATCCTATGAAATAACTAAAGGTCAAATTTAATTAAATGTCAACTTCATTATCCATTTTGTTCCTCTTCAATTCTTTTTTTAAATGTTTATTTATTTATTTTTGAGAGAGACGGTAGGGGTGGGGGGGGGAGAGAAGGGGCCAAATGGAGGAGACAGAAGATCCCAAGCAGGATCTGAGCCATTTACATTGAGCCTGACATGGGGCTAAAACCCACAAATTGTGAGATCTGACCTAAACCAAAATTAAAAGTTGGAGGCTTAACCAACTGAGCCACCCAGGTGTCCCTGTCCCTCTCTGGTTCTAAAATGCTGGTGAAAGGAACTGATTCAAATTATTTTAAACAGTTTCTCTCTTTCCAAAATAAATATATTTTTGAAAGTATTTATACTTCTAGGAGGTGGAAAATTTCTTTCTAGGAATGAAAATGGTGACCTTAAGAAAATACTAGCACCAAAAACCTCCCAATAAATAAATTGATATGTGCTAGATAATTATTAATAAAATGCATGGGTTCTGGGAGTTTTTCACAAATTCTTATAAGATAGATGCTTAGTATTCTGAGTCCCATTTATGTCTAAAATGCATATATGCTTTAATATTTATAATTCAACAGATTTTAATTTTATATACTAATATTTTCTGAATAATATAATATATAATAAAACACAGTTAAAAAGTTTTAATGCTTAAGAGGATTTTCAACTCCATTTAATTCCTATGCTCTTTATAGATTTTCAGAATAAACTATCTTTTCATTTTATCCAGGTGCATAATTAAGACAATAATCTATACAATAATCTTATATTACTAGAATATTTATGACAACAATAACATTAGTAAGCAACAAAAACAGCAGTAATAATAACAAAATAACAATGATGATGACAATAAAAATCATTTATTAATGTATCCTTCAGGTATGCACTAAGATTTTATATATTATTACGTCTGCTCCAAAAAACTCCACTTTGGAATCCTCAGTAATTTCCCAGTTATACTAATGAGAAAACATATACAAGTTAATTGCTACAGTTTACAAAAAATTTGAGAATTAGGATTTGCACTTATGCTTTCCTGCTATGATGCCTAGGCTCTTCATTATGACAACTCATGACAAGCTAAATTTGTACTGAAGTTTTTATGACAATGTTAAAATCAGCTTCATGTCATTCTTCTATTAGTAAGTCATGTCAATGTGAAGGTGTGATCTTCAGATCAACTCTGAGAGAAACTAAACCCATTCCTTCTCAAAGCAGTCTGCATTATAAAGCATCCTTTTCTGGTTTTGCTACACACGTGCATTAAAAAAAAACCCCTACAAATTCTTATTCCTTTAGCATTCATCAGACTATTGAGATAATAAGGTTATAGGGTTATCTCTTATTCCCACATTTCTTCTTTTTTCTTTTTCTTTTAATTTAAACTTAAGCCAGGTGTAGTATTAAAAATTGTAGCCAACCCTCAAGTCTGACACTTGGAAGGTTCTGCCTCTAGCCCCTGATAAGGCACCTAGAATCTTTGAAATGAAAATGAAAGTATTATAGAATAATAGATGAGTGAACTTTTTTTCTGGAAAATTTTCTCCCACTGATATTGAAAACTATTTAACAAATGGCAGTCTATCTTACTTGTCTCTTAAACCTTAAGTCCTGGCACAAAATAAGTATCTATTAAGTACAAATAGATTTGCACAAAACAGGTAAAATAGGATAAAGATCTGATTCCCTACTAGTGTACTTCATAAAACACATATTTATGTAATGTTTCATTAATTCCAGTATTTTATTGATGTATTAAACTCCAGAACACGAAGTGAAACCTGGAGCAGAGACCTCAGTTAATTGAACAGAAATTTAATTATGTCAGAAAGTGGCCCTTATAAAGTTAGTGGTTATTAGTCTCATGTTATTTTTTAGCTTTTTATAAAAAGGTTTAGGAATAGATGTATTTAAAGGAGTAAACAGAGTTGCAAATTCTGAGACATTGGGATTTTTACCATATTCCTTGTGAACAGATTTGGCTTGAAAAATGTATCTAGTTTCCTTGTCCAATTCTGTCAAATTAAATAATGATTAGCCTTAAAATTTTATATTTCCTTTTAGCTACCTGAAACTTTGTGTTAAAAAAACAAACAGATTTTCCTTATAATCAGCATATCTTTGTAATCACTTTATAAAATACAAAAATTATTTTCTCTCAAATGAATAAAATAACTTTCTTCAGCATCACCTCAAATATTTTGTTTGGATTTTGTACCTGGTACATTAATTGATAAATAATTCTTCTTTTGAGTAAATGGAAATTTATATGATCCTTTGTCAGATTTTTCTCTTAGGAAATTTGATTATGAGAATGTATTGAACTTTTAAAAAGATTTTTAATAAAATATTTCTTTTATGAGAAGCAATTGCTATGTATAATTTAACACCCACTTACCTCTCAAAAAAGAATCAAAAGCATTTAGAATCATCATTAAACTGTTCATCCTCAAATATGACTAATTAGTTTAACATTATGCTTCAGTTTCCCTTTAAATGACTCTGGAAAAGACCTTAATTGTTCCTTTTCCATCTAAGTGAACTGAAAAAACAATGCAAACCTGGCAGTGCATGTAATAAAATCATTTTGTTGGATAGTTTGACCTCACTGATGATAAGGGAGAGGAAGCATATATTTTTTTTGCTGTCACCAGAACTACAATTATATTTTTAAAAGTAATTTCTTTGTAAAGGTACAAGTCTTTTATTGCTTAGCTTTCCAAAAGATAATTTAATTGTGGACTTGGATTCTGAGAAGTTGGTAGATGCTAAGACTCCAGGTTTTCAGTGAAAGATGAAATCAGGGATCATTCAACCACCTTTGTTCCTTTCTAGAAATAAGGGATGGATCCTAGAGGTTTTTCCCTTAAAGGTGACTTTTTTTTTAAGTTTATTTATTTTGAGAGAGAGACCGAGAGAGCAAGCAGGAGAGGGGCAGAGAGAGAGAGAGAGAGAGAGAGAGAGTGAGGGGCAGAGAGAGAGAGAGAGAGGGAGAGACAGAGAATCCCACACAGACTCTGTGCTGACAATGCAGAACTCGCCGTGGGGCTTGAACCCATGAACCCTGAGATCATGACTTGAGCTGAAACCGAGAATTGGACCCTTAACTGACTGAGTAAGCCCAGGTGCCCCTACAAGTACCCTGTATAAGAGTTGGCATGAGTTCCCAGAGTCTCTGATCTCCCAACAAATTGTAACCTGATGATTATGTTCTGACTTCAGATTCTCCTAAAAGAATCTATGCTGAGTGTTCTTTGAGATTAAGAGATGTTCTACATTTTTATAAATTGCAATCCTGCAACTGTAGCTGTTCTGCTGACAGAATGGCTAGGCCTTCATACCCACAGCTTTTTCTAGTCTGCTCACAGAGCCACACCCTGAAAATGCAAAATAAATGAAAGATAACTGTGCTAGTTCAAAGGGTAGGGACAGAGTGAAGTTCTCCTCAGCCTACTCCTAGTGCCTGCCAACTCCCTTGCTGCAGGCTGGGCCCCCACTCCAAGAGCTCCAGGTGCAAGGAGTGGCACAGTGCGGAAACCCCTGAGCCTCTTCTGCCTTCTATTTCCTGTCTCCTGGAAATCTATTTCAGATGCATACGTGAAAGCCATTCTCCCTCTCGAGAGAATGTTATTTTAAGAGCAGAGTTGGCAGTTACATAAAAGAGAACAAATTCTAATATGGAATAGATGCAATGCAAATATATACTTTTCCTCTTTTTCTAAAATGTCGATACCGTGATTGAAATGATTCATTCACAAGTGCTAATAATTTTGATTAGGTGTAGAACATTGGACTTAGGTCTTTATTCTTGTCAAGTGTTTTAAATAAATAAAAACCCTCGGAGCATATAAGTTGCCATACTTCATGCACATAGGATCAATAATATGTGAATCATATGTTGTAGGACCATGTGCACACAAACACTGATAAGTTCTATAGAGCAGTGGTTAAAAAAGTGTCCACTAGAGACAGATTTTATACATTCAAATGTTTGGGAAGTTTATTTAATCTCTTTGCGCTCACTTTTCTCATCTACAAAATAGAGACAATAATATTACCCACTTATAATTATTACGCAGATATGAGTGAAGTATTACATGTAATTTAGTTACTATTCTGCTGGCACATAGAAAGGCTCTATAAATAGGTTGCTAATGCTATTACAAACAAGCATGGGAGATAGACTGTAATGAAATCCAAAGAAAGAGGTCTTATTTGAGGAAATTTTCTGAAGAAGCAACCATATTTGAGAATGGAAATTGATGCATTATTGCCAAATATGTAAACTCTGCTGGGCTGCTGTTTAGTATAAGGCTGTACTCATTTTTCATCCATCTTAACCACCAAACAGTATTATATTCTAAACCAGTGTGCAGTAGAGAAGGGGAAACAGTCCAGTACTATTAAGCTCTGAAGATTGAGATTAAGCAGAAGCAGGTTTAGTTTCCAGGAATAAGACAAATTGTATTTTACTGAGCTCATATGGGCTATTGATTGCTTAAGTTTGAAGTTTCCTTTAAGTGAAAACACTTTGTTGAATTACTTCTCCCTTGTAAGATTCCATTAAAGCTAGTAGAAGTAGTATAAAATCATTCACTCGCTAATACATCAGTGTTTGATATTTCATTACAGCTAGCTTGCCCTCACATTATCTTTTCTTTATTTCTTATGTCATTACCTTGGATGAATGATCAATTGACAATCTAATGCCTTGAAACTTGTCTTAGATATATGAAGCCTCTCTCTCTCTCTGTCTCAACAATCATTTTCAATGTTTTACGAAATTGCTAAAAACTTTTTTCTTTTCTTTATTGTCCATGGAGAGGAGAGGGACAATTTGCATCCCTGGTGAACTCACAAAACCCCTCTAGTCTACCCATTGCCATAGCCCCACACTGATCTTGTTCACAGCAACCCATATGGTTGTGCTCCAAGAGATGTATTGTCATGCCTATGTGACCTACAGATCGCCTTAGGTCTATCTCTACCAAAGTTGCCTGAGAACCACTGATAGTACAAAACTCAAAGGCTCTTAACCATACTTCTGTGGTAAGAGACTGAAGTAGGGACCATTTGAGTCCGTCCACCCCCTTATAGCTGGATGGACAGCTGATGGTGATGCTGCCTCTGGAACATACTCATTGGGTCCCCCAGCCTTCCCCTCTCCTGGTTCGCCAGCTCTGCTGCTACCTACAATGGGCACATCTTCACCAAAACCCTCTGATTGCCATCACGGATTATTGTATCCACACGGCTACCTCCTTTCAAAACCATGGGACCTAGATTAGTGGGTTAAGTGTCATATAATTCAATGATCTAATCGTTCCAACATTCAAAATTCAGCTCTTATTGTTGTTTAATAACTAACCTCAAAACTGTTTTCCATTCTTGTCCAAATATAGTGATGAATTATAGATTTCTATTTTATAAATACTATGCATGGCATTGGCAAGATGGAATATGACTCTGATAGCACCCAGGTATTTTTTAGTAAATAAGTTTATATCTCTAAAAATTAAGCCAACTCATTTAGTTTTGCTCAATATATTTGAATATTCACTAACCTGAAGTTCAGTAATATGAAATAATAACAACTGCTTGTCATTTGGGTCAAGAATTCTGCCAAGGCACAGTGGTAATGACTAGTTGCTGTTCCTCAGTGCCTTGGATCTTAGCCAGGAAAACCAGAATAGCTGGGGGGCACTGAGAATGTCTGGAATCATTTAGAGGCATTTTTACCCACATTTCTAGGGTCTAGGATAGGATGGCTTAAAATCTGGATTCAGCTTAGATTGTCACCCAGAGCCCCTGCTTATTGCCTTTCCATATGGCTTAAGTTCCCTACAGTCTAGTGACTGATTTCCAAAAGCTAGTGTCTCAAAAAGAAGTGTCTGGAGAATGAATATACCGGATGACCCAGGGAGAAGCTGCATGGCCTTTTATAATTTAGCCATGGAAGTAATGGAACATAGTTTCCTTCATACCCCGTGAGTTAAACACCTCCTCTATTCAAGGGGAAGGGACTGAGACAGCACCTCTCAATGGGAAGAACATCAACTAATTTGTTGCAGACCATTTTTAAGTTTAACAAACTGTGCCCTGGCTACAAAGTATTGATGTTCTTCTTAAGGGCAAAATGCATTAGTAATTTCCAAAGATTCACGAAAACCTCATTCCATTTTGTGCTTAGATGACTCAGCGCTGGATTTAGTTGGGATTGTCAACCAGAGCCTCTTTTTGTGGACTCTGTGGGTGTAGAAATGTGGCTAGGATCCCCTAAATAGAAACTCAAAATATTTATTTCAAGAGAACCAGAAGGAAACTCCATGCCCTTTTAAGACTTACCCTCAGGAGTAATATAATATCACTTCCCCCATACTCTGTTGGTCAAGAGTTATAAGCCTATTTATTGTTAAGAAGAGAAGTCATAGAGCCTACCTCTATGTAGAGAAATGTCAAAGAAATTGCCAGCTTAAAAAAAATAAGAGATTCATTCTACATGGTCTATCCTTTTCCTTCTTACTAATGACCTCTCTGTCATCATCTCCTCCTACTTTCCTCTTGCTCATTCTATTATACTGAAGTATCTTCTTTCCTTTTCATCATAAACATTAAGTACTCTCCTGTCTTAAAGCTTCAGCATTTGCAGTTCCTTTTGATTAGAATTCTCTTTACTAAAATAACAATACCTAAAATACCTACTTTAGGTATTTTCTCATGTGTTACTTGTATTAGAATATAAGTTCCAGGAGAATGTTACATTTTGTTGTTTACTTTTTACCCACTAGTACTTAGAATACCAACTAATACATAGTAGGTGGTAAAGATATGTTGAATGTACACATGAAATGATCTCTATTTCCTATATTGAAAAATTCTGGTTATAATTTTCCCCATGTTTATCCTGAAGATCCACTCATCATGAACTTCAAAGTCTGAACATGAGAGAATGCGTAATTAAGAATAGGTGATAGGGAATAAGAATCACAAATCAAAGCAAAAGAATTTCCGTAAATTAAAATGTTCCCCTCTAAATCATACTTCTATTTCTGAGATACAGATCAATCTTGAACATAAAACTTTTTATTCCACAGAATAGTCTTAAAACCATAAGCTTGATTCATCTTTATAAAATGATTAAATGTTTAAGAAATATGGTTAAGTGATTAAAGAAATTTGTTAGTAAAGTTAAACCAAAGACTCCTTGTTAGAATTTTGAGGTATTATGATGCATCATAAAAATTCATGATTAATCAAATGCAAATTTACAAATCAAGATATACAAATCCTCAGTTTGATTTATAAAGAATATAATTTATATTTTCTAATTTTTTTCACATCTACCACCCTAAAACTACTGCCATGTATGAAATATATATGCAACCTCTACAGAAGTCTTTGAGGGCACCTTAGTGCTGGAATTGATAAAAAAAAAAATCACTCTCTGCTATACTTAATTTTGAAGTATTTTAGGTCCTGTGGTTCAGTTCAAGACTGAATTAATTTATGATTTAGAAGGTATGTAGAACCGGAAATGAAAGGATTGATGGCTTTTACCAGGAACAGGTTTTTGGGATATCACTCTAGTGAATTAAACTTTATTTTTATTGGAATACTGTATAATAATAAAATAAATAAAACATATGCTTCTCTTGGCAGGAATATACAATACAGCATCTAACTGACAGAGTTTTTAGAAATTCTATGTCTTTTTATTTTTTCTTGCTTTATGTTGAAGGTAACAAATTCCATGTATTAATAAACATTAGTCATTTTTACTAATCACGTAAGTTACTGTAAAAATTCTATAATTGATTAATAGAATGATTGAATATAATAGCTTATCACAGAGTCAAAATCATACTCTATATTTATAAATTAAGCTTGATGGGATTTTATGGCCTAGCAGATGGTTAACTATTCTCAAGTATCTTTCTCAGATTCATTATGTATTCAAAATTTGCTCAGAGATTAATGCTATTTCTTTGACTGATGAGTTGAAGCGGAGTCATCAGCTGCAATCACTGCAAAGGTTCAACTTTGTTTAAGAGTTAGCTGAGGGGTAGGTATGTTAGGTGCCTGGGGATTAGGTGATCTTTTCAGATTCAGTTCATATTGTTTTAGGGAGGTGATTGAAGTCATGTCACATATTCCATTTGTAGTTTTTACTACTAACATGTACAATTTTACCTTTTCTAACATTTATTTCCAGATAATTATGTTTCGAATTATTTTGAAATATTTAGAAAATTTTCATAAGAAAAATATTTGTTTTCTATTTTCTATTGAAATGAAAACGTGAAACTCTGTTCTTAGAGCCTGAGTTCTGATCTAGCCACTCATCCTACAAGGTGAGAGTAGCTATGCCCCAAGATAATGAGACAGCTATTTCAATGAATGGATCTCCCCTCATTCTCTGAACTGTTCTGTCTGACTTTTGAAATCTCTACTTCAAGTTCTATCATTTCAATATTATTTAGTTTATCTTGTGAGTCAATTGTCTCTCCCTGCTTAAGGAATTTTAGAATCTTGAAGACAAAGTCCATTTCTTATTTTTCTTATACCCTAAATGTGCATCCATAATCTTTCTCTCTTTTCACTTAACAGTAAAATTATAAGGCATTTTAAGAAAAAATGTGTTTATTTTGACATATACATCTTATTATTTATATTATTACTTACGCTGATTATTTAAACATTGGACCTATGTATTTATTTATTTATTTAATTTATAACAATGGTTTGCCCTCTGGCAGAATAATAAAGAATTGTATATGATGGAGGAATGGGCAGATCAATCACCAGAGCAAATAGACAGTTTCCTGATTAAAAGGTAGTGTATATTGAATGGTGTTCAATTTCACCAAATTATTTACCCATTTAATTGCTATTTTAAATGTTAAAATAATTGAAAGGTAAATGTTTTCATAGAATTATGAAATTCTATGAGATTCTATCTAAGCCACCTGAAATAGAGACACAGCAATAGATACAATATGTAAAGATATTTATATGTATGTATTTGTATAAATAATATAAATATCTCTATTGAAGAACCAAAATAATATTTTATGATTAAATTTTTTAATGTTTGTTTATTTTTGTGAGAGAGAGACAGAGGATGAGTGGGACAGGGGCAGACAGAGAAGGAGGCACGGAATCCAAAGCAGGCTCCAAGCTCTGAGCTGTCAGCACAGAGCTAGATGCAGGGCTTGAACTCATGAACCAGGAGATCATGACCTGAGCTGAAGTTGGATGTGTAACCAACTGAGCCACCCAGGCACCCCTATTTTATAACTTTTTAAAGTTTATTTATTTATTTTGAAAGAGAGAATTCAAATAGGGGAAGGGCAGAGAGAGAGAGAGAGAGAGAGAGAGAGAGGGAGAGAGAGAATCCCAAGCAGATTCTGTACTACTAGCGTAGAGCTTGATGCAGAGATTGATCTCACGAGTTGCGAGATCATGACCTGAGCCAAAATCAAAAGTCAGAAGCTTAATGGACTGAGCCACCCAGGTGCCCCAATATTTTATATATTTTTTTATGACTGTAGTCAAAGTACATTAAAATTTAAGCCTATTTCAATGTAAGTTTTCATACATTGCTCAAAGGAGACTTCAACTGATTTAATGGTTATGATCTTGTGGACATGATGGTAGAATGACAAGTTATATTGCTCCAAGGTTAAAATATTTAATAGTAATTTTAAAAAATCATTTTCAAATGTAGACAACAGAACATTTACATGTGAAAATATTATTTTGTTAATATATAAATTAATATGATTTAAAGATAACTTTCCCTTAACAACTGAGTTTTATTCATATTTTAAGATAGTTCCTTTTTGGGGCACCTGGGTGGCTCAGTCAGTTAGGCATCTGACTTCAGTTCAGGTCATGATCTCACAGTCAGTGAGTTAGAGCCCTGCATCGGGCTCTGTGCTGACAGCTCGGAGCCTGGAGCCTGCTTTGGATTCTGTCTCCCTTTCTCTCTGCCCTTCCCCCACTCACACTCTGTCTCTTTCAAAAATAAATATTTAAAAAAAAATTTTCTTAAAGATAGTTACTTTTTTAAATGATAGTCTTGCCATAACAAAATGATCCTGTGAAATATTATATTATGTGATCTTGAAAAATATTTGAGAAGTTTGGAAATGTTGGTTACCAAACTGTTTTTAATCTACAAAATAGGAATAGTAAAGATCTGATTGATAATTTGCAATAATGCTAACAACTACATAATTCCAGTTCCTTTCCATGGCACTTCTCAATTCCCCTGAAGTTAGCTGGGACTTGTGCCTTGTTTTGGTCAATAAGTAAAGCTGATATATGACACTTCCATTTGCAACTTAAGAGCTTTGTGTAAATTGCCACCCTGGGGGTGGGGGGCCTGGGTGGCTCAGTGGGTTAAGCATCGGGCTTCGGCCCAGGTCATGATCTTGCGGTTTGTGGGTTCAAACCCTGCATCGGGCCCTGTGCTGACAGCTATCTTAGAGCCCGGAGCCTGCTTCAGATTCTGTATCTCCCTCTCTCTCTGACCCTCCCCCTGCTCGCGCTATCTCGCTGTCTGTCTCTCAAAAAATAAATAAATAAATAAATAAATAAATAAATAAATAAATAAATAAATTGCCACACTCAATGTTCCAGACAGTGTCTTCTCCATTAGATTTAAGTGTTGGGATAATTCGAACAGAGTCCCCAACCAACTAATAGTGAATATGTAGAAGGAGCAAGAAATCAGCCTTTGTTGGTTTAAAACTCTAAGATTTGGAGGTTACTAAATAATGCTGTATAACCTAGTCAAAGAGAGTGTAGTATTCAGCACAGGCATTATTACTGTTATAAAAGTTTCACATATGACTAACACAGACTAAATGCAATCAACACTATTAACCAGTTAGAATACATAAAACCTATATGCTAAGGGTTAATTATATGCCTCTAATGCTACTTTGTAATGAGGGAGACTGGTTGTATACTCTCTTTCTTCATTGTGTGCTGAGTTAATACAATTATTATAAAATTATAGGGGTATCTGAGTGGCTCAGTGGTTAAGCAACCAAATCAGGTTATGATCTCTCAGTTTGTGGGTTTGAGCCCTACATCAGGCTCTGTGCTGACAGCTCAGAGCCTGGAGCCTGCTTTGGATGCTGTGTCTCCTTCTCTCTCTGCTCCTCCCTTGCTCACACTCTGTCTCTCTCTCTCAAAAATCAAAAAATGTTAAATTTTTAAAATTAAAATTATAATTTATAGGTAAAATCTTTAATGTTTTGAGAGAATATATGTAAAGACACTGATATTTAAGAGGGTATAGAAAACAGAATTATGGGAAAAGCAATACATACATTCGTTTATAATCTCAACAGTTCATTAAAACCATAACCTCAACATCTAGAATAGTCTCTGGTTTATATAAATTTGTTGAATGAAAGAAGGAAGGAAGGCATTTGACAATTCCTACCAAAGCCTATTCTTTCATCATTTCAAATTAATATGCCTGTTTTTGTTACTGGAAATTTTATATTATTTAGATTGTTTTCCTCTGTAACCTTAACTTTTGCAGATATGTAAAATATATTCTTCAATTGTGCATATTATTCATATCTTTATTTAGTTGTAAAACCACATCTCTAAGTTCTTATCATTGGAAACTACAATGATAGTAGTTTCATAGCCCATCTATTCAGGTGATACATTTGCATTACACCTGAAATAGTTCTTTTCATATAGGAACTTTAGCAGGTAGTAAGAAGTAAAATTAAACATATAACACAGAATTAATTGTGATAAACTTGGCAAATAATTTGAGCAGTGGAATAAGTACAAATAGCTAAAAGAAATAAGAAGTTTCACCTTTAATCCTCAGTATGTCTTTAGTAAGAATTTGGGAAAATAAAAATATCAATATCAACATTGGGATGAGGGAAGGGTTATATTTTACCTCTTTGGTCAGTGGATGCTAACTGAAGTTGATAAATTAAGAAAAAAAATAAGAGCTCAGTTTTTGGAGTTATGGGTTAACCACCAAAGTTTATTAATTAAAATAAAAAAAATAGAAACGACTAGAAAAGTTGACTCATGGGGAGGGAAAAAGAATTGAAAACTGCTTTTAACCATATGCTCTTCTGTATTTGATTTGTTAGCATGTGCAAGTCTTGTTTTGATCTAGCTGCCTACTTGACATCTTTATCTGTACATCTCTAATGTGCCTCAAATGAAAACAATCCATTGTTGAACTCAGTCTCTTTTTCCATTGTCTCCTGTATTATTTAATGGCACAAATCCCTTTATGCAATTGTCCTCAACACTCCCTGCTCCCTCATCCTCTGTCTAATTTTTCACTAAGCCCCATCCATTATTTTGACCTCTTTAAATACCCCCTGCTCCATGGTTGCCTTTATGCTCTGACGTCTTCTATCCATGGTATTGCCTGAATTCAGCCTGAGTTTTCTTATCAGAGCTTCAGGGATATTTCAAAGTGCAGATGTGATTGTATTTAATACTCTTGCTTAAAACACATTGATGACTTCTAATTTGTCCTTAGGGTACAGAACAGCTCATTTTCTTTAACATAATCTAGGAAGTTCTGCATTGCGAAGCCACGTCACCATCTGATATCCCTTCTACCCCTGCCTGCTACACCCTCTGTGCTCTGGTGGTCCACTTTAACTTTTAAAATTTGCATAGTCTTATCTATTCACAGAATCTTTGCACAGGTTCTTTCTTCTACCCTGACCACAACTCACCCTCACTCTGTTCAAATGGGATGCCAATCTGCCACATCAGTCCCAATTGTGTTCCTTTGTTATATGCTCTTAAAAGCCACATTAATTTGAATTATAATATTGTCTAGCTTCTCTTGAACACTATGCTGAATGAAAAAGTGACTGCATAGGTTTTTGTTCATGATTTATACTGCTATAGCAATTAATATACAATTTTAATGACTTATAAATTGTAAGGAATAAAAATTGTTATGAATTAATATACGGCCTACTGGCCCCTTATTCAAACTACAATGCAAACTTTCTCAGTCTTTCTATCAATATTCCTCTAAGTTATATAAGCTTTTTGGTTTTTAAATTTCTTGCTGAGCACACGTTTCTATTCTTCATTGCTGTTATACAGCCTTGTGCAATTTTGGGACAGATTGAGGTAAATGTGTTATACTCTGGAATGCCTTCTACTGCTTGGGATTTGCTAGATCTCTATGGATTTAGAAGTAATTTCTTCCACATTTAGTGCCGATTGTAGTTTTTCTCTAGTGTCAAATGTTCTTATGGTCATTTTCTCTATGTTACATACCCCTTGAAAAGAAATACTTATATCCTGCTGATTTATGCAGATATCAAGGCCAATTTTTAATATTTACATTTTCCAGATAATTATATTTAGGCTACTAGTTTCAATTGAGAATTTTTACATTTACTTGTAGATTATAGCTGGTGTCATTGTCAAGAGTAGTACATTGTTTTCTGTGAACGAAGAATCTTTTGTTTTATAAATTTTGAAATACGGTATAAGCCTAAAGACAGAGTCAATGATTGTTTAACGGAAGAAAATACTATTTTGTTTGGAGAGGAAAAACAAATAAAAGTCAATCTTAGTGATGCTTCCAAACTTGTGGTTTTGTTTTGGAGCTATCATGGTGCAGAAAAGCTTTGATATCCTAAATAAGAGGTGAGGGAAAGATCTATGAGTTTATACAATTAGACTTTCTACTTTCAGATGGAAAAAAGGCACAGTATGGAGATTTTAAATTACCCAAGGCAGTAATGTGTTTTAAACATACATATATTTTTAAATTTGCATTCTTCCTGCTTGCCCAATGTTGCTGCCCCATATCAAGGTTAATTCTAAAACAAAACAACCTCAATCTTTCTTTCTAATTCTGAGAAAAACTTAAGGATTAATGTTAATTAGAAAAAAAGTGTTCCCTGGAGAGAACTGTGGAAATAAAACTAAATTATGTTATGTCAAGATTTCCCATTATATTTCAAGTTGAATGAATAACAAAAGAACTGACAAAGTTTCTTTTAGTTAGACAGAAGTGGTATTTTGACATGAATAAATGAAAAAGATCAAAGAGACAGAGATAAATTTCCACTTTCTCCTGACTTCTTCATCAAATTGCAGTTGAGTTTGACAAAGCTCTTTTCTTTTGCTAACTCCCACATCCCATAAATTTCAGCTGAGAATTCTCAGTAAATGCCAAAGAAGATGCAACTTGCTCCTTTGTTTTCCTTGCATGAATGATCCAATGAGGAATTTTCCAAATTGAAGGAAAATGCATTAATCCAGTTATAAATTAGGAAGCTATTACCTTGTGGAAATAGTTCCAAAATGACTGTGAGAATCTCTATCTTTGTTGTTTCAATTCTCTGGAGAGCCCAGCGCTTACTCTGCCGACAGATTTTATTCTTTGAAATATCATTAGAAGTTTCATTTTTATAATAAATATTCAATAGTAGTTATGTACATGCTTCTTCTTTATTGCTTCTTTCCTTGCAAAAGAAAAATGCTAGAATAAAATAAACTAGAGATTAAAATGCAAGTCTCTAGCCAAATATAAAAGTCATATTCCACTGGTGAATAAATGTAGACTAACTTTTTGTCTGATCAAATAAGTAAATCCTATATTTGGTTTGCTAGTTACAAATGAATAAGGAATTTTTTAAATTGCTATTGTCTTTAGTTAATAGACTAACTTATAAATGAGACAAAGTTAAATGAACAGTTAGATGCCTATTACATTTTCTTTATTTTTTTTTTGTAAGTTGGATTATGGAAAGACAATTTTATTTATCTTGAAGCATCAAAATCCAAATAACTAAGAATGAATTTGCTTTTAGGAAATTTGAACTGATCCCTCATGGCATTTACCTTTCCTTCACAGAAATCTCTAAAACTTCATCTGGCAGATATTATTTTAAGCTTTTAAGATCATCAATAAACATTTATTTAGTAAGTACCTACTATATCTTAGACATTTTGCTAGGCACTGATGGTTCAGGAGGAAGGAATGGTCTATGATGTTGAGAGTATATTTCAGAAAAAAAAGACCTGTAATCCATATTTACCATACAGTGTAATGGGTGCTTACATGCTGGCACATACGAAGAGAGATCTGTTAGAGTCGAGGGGATACTGATCCTATTCTTCCTGCTGCACATGTGAAAGGCATTATACATGAACAGACATCAGAGTGATTACATGGCTGGAAGGGAGGCAAGAACCAAGGAATACAGGTGACTTACACACACTAGAAAGTGAAAGGAATGGATTCTCTCCTGGAGCATCCAGAAGGAACCAGACTGCCAACATTTGATTTTGGTCCAATCAGGCTGATTTTGGACTTCTGACCTTCAGGACTATAAGATCATGAATTTAAGGTGTTTTAAGCGACTAAGTTTATGGTGATTTGTTAGAGAAGCAGTACCAAACTAATATAATTACTAATAAATGGTCATATACCTTTGCTGAGTAGTGTATAAACATCTGCTGGGAAGTGAGCTGTAATGTTTAAAAATTAATTCAAGTCATTGTCAAGTTCCCTTTTTAAGGAAGCCTGTTGCTTACTATTTCTCTTCTTTCAATTCTTGTGAGAATCGTTAGAAAGGGTAAAAACAAGGTTACCTTTTAACAGAGATAAACATAAAGAATATATGCCTCAAACACAAGGCTTTGCATCGTCATACTGCTACTTCAAGGTCTTGAGTAAGAACATTCTGGGTACTACTGGAGCTTGGAATTATCTGTCATAACTCTATCAAATATCACTCGGTATCAAATGTCACTCTGTCTGTGACAAAATATTCTAAATTAGTTGAAACCCATAGACTGCAAACTTAACAGCAGATGATGTAGCACAGTTTAGACTTAGGCATTAGTGCTGTATTTGAAATGTAGAAAGTGATTAATGGGTTATTTTGTGCCTGAGTAACTCAACGCCTGAATTCATGATCACCCTGAGGAGAATTGAACTTACAAATACATAGGCCCTTATTGCTATCACTCTAGGATAGCCTGGAGCAATAGAAATATGATTTGTCACCTTATTGGGCCAAGAGAATCTTCCTTCCTTCCTCTCTTCCTTCCTTCATTCCTTTCTCTTCTCTTGTCTTCTCTTGTCTTCTCTTGTCTTCTCTTCTCTTGTCTTCTCTTGTCTTCTCTTGTCTTCTCTTCTCTTCTCTTCTC
The DNA here is from genome assembly GCF_006229205.1 of Suricata suricatta. Taxonomy (NCBI): domain Eukaryota; kingdom Metazoa; phylum Chordata; class Mammalia; order Carnivora; family Herpestidae; genus Suricata; species Suricata suricatta. The sequence continues at coordinate 32,530,086 of NC_043709.1, read as the reverse complement.
TTCTCTTCTCTCTCCTCCCCTCCCTTCCCCTCCCATCCTCTCCCTTCTCTTTCATACCCTCTCCTTTCCTTCTCTTCCCTTCCCTTTCCTTCAGTCCATTTCACCTCCATCTCCACTGGTAGCATGGGCTGTATTATGCCTGGGGCACTTAACTCCCTCTTTGGCTATTAATCTCCCTCCCAAGATTTTTCTTACTTTGATCCGAAAATAGGAGATAGCATTAAATATCAGAATTTTCTGTAAAAGACTGAGGAAAAATACATATTATATATATACGTAATTATATGTATACACATATATGTAAAAAATAGCTACAACCTTACAAACTTAGAAACAAGTTTGAGATTCAAATAATAATGATTTAAATAAAAGCCAATGAAAAGAACAGGAAATAGGAGAGTAACCTTATTTTCACAAGATTTTTGACCAGCCAAATTCTATGAAGAAGAAAGAGCCTCAGCATGGCAAAAGTCATTAAAGTATAGGCAAAAATAAAAAAAAGAGTCATAAAACCAAGTCATTTGAAAATAGACACAATTTTAAAGAAGAATAGAATAAGGAGACAGATTGGGATTTAATACATTGGCAAACACAATGCAGCCTATAACCCTAGAGACTGAATCGAATGTGAAAGAATCAGAAGTTGTGCTTGCGTGAACAGTTATAACAACCACATGGAAGCAATGGTAAGCTTTCTGAATTTGAAACACCTAGAGACTTTTTATTGTTCAATGGAAATTGATAATAAGCTGTGCTTCAGTGGGTCCTATCAGTCCGGACCGCAAACAACATATCTCTCAGTCCTGATGTTGAAACCATATTTAAGTCAGGAGGTGTTTCTTCTTCCGTGACTGTGAGCTCACGGCTTCTGGGGAACGTTCTTTCATAATCATTGTTCAGGAAGATACTGATACCGAGGACTTGTCTGTGCCTTTGTGACACCAATGCCAGCAAGTATGTTAAAGAAAATAATATTTGGGATGCAAATGGCATCTGAAGTACATATGAAGATTATGTATGAAGAATAACACAATTTACTCTATTAGCATAAATATTGTTCACTCTTTTCTGGTCATTTTTAACCTTTCAGTAAAAATAAAGATCCTCTTGTAATTCAGTTTAAGCCACCAGCCTTGCTGTCATTTTCCCTGCTTTCCCAAACACATTTAATGCTGATATATTTTTCTTGAATTATATTGGTTACTGCAGAAATTGGGTAGTTTTGTCTCTGTCTTAAAGTTTTCCTAGCTTTAGTTCACTATAAATCATTTTGATGTTATGTAAATCTAGTTTAGCCATAAGCCCCTAGCTTCTGATCACAGACATGTTTTGAGTAGAGTATATATATATATATATATATATATATATATATATTTTTTTTTTTTTTTTTTTTGGTCCTGGACTTACAGTGATCTATTTAATAACTGAAACACTTTCTTGCTTTGGCACCTTCTTCACTCCTTTTCTTTCATATGATTTATGCCTCGACTTAACTGTCTCTCTAAAATTTGATTTCCCATCATTCTGATGTGTCCTTCAACATACCCACAATCATCACTTAACCTTGGACCCACTGCTTCAGCCTATACCTTCTAATTATGAAAGTGGCAATGTGAATGTTTGAAAGGGGGAAATCAGAATGTTTTTCCCTAGAGGAAGATTCTTTTAAGTGAGCTCTCAGAAAATGTTTTTCAAATAGAAACATGGCGAGGAAAGATACCCAAGGGATTCCTCATAGTAGGATTTAATTTATGAAAAAATTATGATAAAGCTTATGAATGATGAAGCTGTCACTGTGCATGGGTGCTGGGTACCAAGTGAATGTGGGTGAGCTAGAGATGGAGAAGTAATCCTGTAGTATCATTGGTGTGGGGCAAATCGGAGTTGTCACCAGATGCAGCTAAAATTGTTGGGTCGTGTGAGATGTCTTAATTAAATGAATGACTTGAATTTACAAAGATAAGAGCAGGTACCCAAATTAAGCATTAAGAAAAAAAAGGGCTAGCCTCCTTGAAAAAAAAAATTAGAGAAGTGAACCAAAAATAGATGCACAACATGCAATGTAACCAAAGTAGAGAACTTTCATACACTTAAAAAAAAGTAGATCATGGATTATAATGAGGTAAAAGTGTGGAATCTGAAGAGTTCTGGCCAAATAGCCAAAACCTATGTTGTATCCAGTCATAAAAAGAGTCAGCAGAGAGCATAATAAAAAAAAATCCTGATCATGCCTGAGTTTTTAATCTTAAGCACAAATTACCACATTAATATGAGAAGGAATTTGTGATTAGTAAGGACATATCTGCACCATACATACTGAAATTAATTACACATGTATACCAGCCAGAATCCTAGTAGGAAATAAAATTTACTTCAGATGGCTAAAATAAAGACTTTGAAAAAGGGCTAAGTCTGTGTGGGTTTTTGGTTAAGAAAATACACAAAGAAAAATACCCAGATAATAGCGACCATGGGTGGCTGCTGCCAGTGCCAACTGCAAGGAACCATAGGTAGGTCAGACTGTGGTCAGAGATGTGGTGTGAAAGCAGGGAGAAAGCCACACATTTTATATCTACTGCCCTCCAGCCTCCTTCTACTAATTTCTCTTGGCCAGTTCCATGAAGCTGGTCAGCAGATAAGCCTAATGTACAATAGGTAGTCCTTCGAATTCAGCATCATAGGGTATAGCATATTAGAGAAAGGGGAATAGAGGATCTGAGCAGAGGAAACACCTAGAACAAAATGTACTTGATTTGACTTGGTAAATCCATGTGATAGTGTGGGGAGCTGCCAGAAGAAAAGACACGTGTCTTGACCTGCAAGATCAACCACCCGCACAGCTGAGCTGCGTTATCACTCCCAGCACAGCAGGGCTGCATTATCACCTTCAGCTGAGGCCTTCTTGTTTACCTCCCAAACCTGACTTGTTAGCCTCTCGGCGTGGCGCGCTGACACTGCAGTCCCCGCCCTTGTTTCCTAGCAACTGACTCACGTCAGCTGCCTGCCTTCTACCCTTTATAAGATGTGCGTGATCTCTCAATAAAGAGAGGGGCTTGATGGGAAACGCTAGCCTTGCCTCCACTCTCTGTGCTCCCTGCCCTGCCCCCATTCCCTCCCTCAGGAACCTGAATCGACTGACCTGCTGGACCAAACAAGACATTGAATTTCAAGTCCCAATTTTCTGTTCCCCAATAAGAGTCTTATGAATCCACATTGAACTCACCTTCCCATCCTTTGATTTTGAGCTTGTCCATGTGATTTACTTTGGCTAATATTAGCAGATGTGATACCAACAGAGGCTTAAGCTTTCTTGTACAGTTTGGCTTGCCCTCTTGTACTTTGGCTATTGCCAGAAAATTACATTCTCATAACCCTTAAACGGGTTCCTTTCACCTGTTCCCCCAAAATGACAAATGGAAGAGGGTCCCCTAACCGGCTCACAGACTTGCAGGCTAATACAGAGCTTTTCTAGTTGATGCGTGTAGAAATAAATGATTGCTTTTTTAAGCCAGTGAATTTTGCACTGGTGTGTTACACAGCAATTCTGTGTGACTGATATAGCATGCATGGTGCTCATTGCATGTATTACCCCTTAAAAATCCTGACTACTAAAATAGCATGTCAGATAAATTAAAGGATAGAGCTCCCTGGAACTGAGAGAACCAAACTGCTCCTGTGATCACTATCTAGAACTATCCCAGTGTCCGCTCATAAGGACCATATTAATTCAGTAGATGGGATATTGGTGTTATAACGTTAGTGCCCTAATAGAGTCCTATCTTGCATGAATTACTGAAGAAACATTTTATTCTTTTTTTACTTATGTTCATATTTTAATAATGTAATGTTATAAAAAGAATATTTAATATACATGTAGGTTATATGTACAACAGTATTTTAGATTCTTGGAGTCCCCTTCCCAGTGCAGGCTCTAGGACATTTTCAGTGTTAATATTCCTCCCCTGCTTTATTCTTGTTTTCCTCTTCCTGATTAGTGAAAGTAATACCAACCATAGTCTTTGGATACTTTATTTTATTTTTTAATGTTTATTTATTTTAGAGAGAGACAGAACACGAGCAGGGGAGGGGCAGAGAGAGAGGGAGACAGAATCTGAAGCAGGCTGTAGGTTCGGAGCTGTCATCACAGACCCTGGGGCTTGAGCTCACCAATTATGAGATCATGACCTGAGCTGAAGTCAGATGCTTAACTGCCACCCAGGCACCCCAGTCTTTGGATCATTTAAAACAATTTAAGCATCATCTATACTGTTTCTTGGTGCTCTACTTTATTTCTGTTGTATACTATTCAGTTGTGATTATACACCACATTTTATTTAGTAAGTTTCTTGTCGGTGGATATTCCCAAACTCTAGTCTCCTTGACACAGTGTTGTATTAATAGGGGTAGTCATATGGAGAGAAGAAAGTATAATTAAACTTACTGGTTAGTTTCATCCTGATGCAATGTGCAGGATCAGAGTTACCATTTTCAGAAAACGCGTCTTATTCTAGTAAGAGTTCTTAAGCTCAAATGACATAGATCTTGAGTACTATGCTCTCTCAGATTATAATGAGCATAATAAAATTGCTATCAGAAGCAGATAAAAAAAATTTAGCCCTGGAAAGATTTGGTATATTTACAAGATGAAATAAACTAGCATTTATTTAACACTAAGTGTATAGGATATTAAACTTTCTCCTGCTATAGGTGTAATGAAGAAGTCAATGGGTGCAGAATACATGTTATTATTTATATAATTAAGGAAGTTATTTTCTGCTAGACTCTGAGAAAAAAAAAGTGTTCCTTTCCACAAAGACAGCTTTAAAACATCCCTCATCATTCCCATAGTGCCTAAAACGTCAATGGAAAGAAAAATATAAATACAGAAAGCACAAGTTCAGGTTAAGAAGAGAGTAGGCCATCACAAAATTCAGACATTTCTATTCACAAGCAAGACTGAAGACTGATATTTTGAAGAGCATCATAGAGGCAAAAGCCTCTTATAGAAATCAAGTAAATGAAATTCAGAAACAAAGATGTTGTGAGGTAAGGCACAAAACTTCCTGCGATTAACAAAAAGAGTCCTGAAATATAAGGAGATCTTCTAACCATGGTAGTCTAGTTGGGGGCAGGAGAATGTGACGCCCTTCAAAGATAATCTTATGCTAATTAATACAAAAAATACAAAGATCACAAAAATAATTATCAAGAGTTTTTTTTCTTATCTGATGGAAGGGTGACTGACTTCATAACCCCTCTATATAACCTATCATCTATCTATCTATCTATCATCTATCTATCTATATCCATATTCATATATATATGTTTTAATTCTTAAAATCAAGTTTAGTCACATTCATAAACCCCCAAGATTAAAAAGAAGGCTCTAGAGGAATGCCTGGATGGCTCAGTCAGTTAAGCATTTGACTTTGGCTCAGGCCATGATCTCAGTTTGTGAGTTTGAGGCCCACATCAGGCTCTGTGCTGACAGCTCATAGCCTGGAGCCTGCTTCGGAGTCTGTGTCTCCCTCTCCTTCCTCCTCGCTTGCTCATGCTCTTTCTGTCTCTGTCTCTCAAAAATAAACATTAAGAAAATAGAAAGGAAAGCTCCAGGTATTGAAATATACAGGCAGTGCATGGACGGGTGAACACATCCTCACTATTAGGGTGGAAGTTTTGTGCTCAGTGTGAGCACACTGAGGTCAGCATATCCTTTTTAAGCAGTGCCTTATGATTTAGCTCTCTCCAATGTGCTAAAAAAATCACATTGTCACATAGCAAGTCAGAAGCAGAAGCTACAGAGCTTCAAAATGTTAGTTTCTCTTTCTTCCACATCTTGCTGCCTAAGTACTTAACCTGTTAACAGTTGCTAAAAATTGAATGTTGAGACCCTTTGCTCCTAAAGCCATAGGTCTCTTTGACTTAGGTAGCCTGAACAGCCATATGCTAATTAAGATAAAGTCACTTCCAAAGAGAAGGACTGTACTTTAACCCCAGTTAACTATCTCTAAACATTATGCCCCTGGTCACAACAGAGATGGAGTGAAATTATGAACAGATGGAAACCCATCCACGATCCTTAAAGAAAAATCAACTCTTACACATGCTATATATTGCTGTTAGATAACCTGCATCGACTTGTGATCCATTACATTATATGATATTCTTAGCCGAGGACAATTAAAAGCCCTAAATATACAAGGGGTTAAGCTGCTGGCCATCTGGAGGTGAGTTTCAGCTTTAGCCCATGGGATTAAGGATCACATAATCATCGCTGTTAATGTTGATGAAACATTCCTGGAGTATAGATTGGTAGACGAGAACTGTTTGACGGTGTACTGATGTGATTAGCAGCCCTCTGAGAGGTTTCCAGGGGAGACTTAGGTCTTCTTTCCTGGAAATTGTTGATAGACGCCTTGCAGTCTGGTATAGTGAGAAATCTGTCCTCCCCTCAATCAGAACGGATGATCTAACGTCTAGGGTCCATTCCAAGCCTATGTCAGATAACTAAACTCAAGGCCATATAAAGAACGTAACAAATACATTTTTCATACCCTCTTAGAAGCCTATTACCTGCAACAACAGATTAATTGGAACACCTGTTATATTAGTAAAATAGATCATTTCACAATTAACTAGAGTGAGTATTACATGTAGTTAACCTTACAGCTAGTATTTTTATCATTTAATCATAATTCAAACTGGATTTACAAAAGAAGAAAAACGGATCTGGTAGTAAGACTTTTGTTGTGATTGCAATGTCTTTCTCTGGGGTATTGTGGATGATGGTGTTGATTTTATGAGATAAAATACTACATTCGGGAAGTTCTTGGCACATATGAGACCGATTCTTCTAATAAAGTTAATAAAGCTTTCCCTTCTCTATATTTGATTTAGTACTGGGGTTTGGCTTTACTCTATTTTGATATGTTTCACATACTCTGGAAACTTTTAAAACAGCAGTCCTTTCAAAGACACACTCTTATCCTATCCCAAGTTTCTTTGCTCTCCAACTGCTTCCACATCAACTCAGATCTTTCATTGTTTCCTTTTTTTTTTTTTATCACTTTGGTTCAATGGTAGTTTCATCACCTTGAAAGCACATTATGTCGTTTGGAAAACAGGCACCGTGCTGATTTGACTTCTGTGGAAATATGCTATATTGCACTCACCCCATAAACTCTTCAACATGACACGATGCTATGAAATTACCTTCACTCTCACGGTTTCAAACAAACCTTTGCAACCACAGATCAAGACTTTTAAAAGTTCGCTTCCTGATTTGCCGCAGCTCATTGAATGTTTTCCCAGTTTCAAACACACTGTAGCAAAGAAACAGTGAGGCTTCTAATGTTTGAAAAACAGCAGGGATTCACTTCTTTAATGGAGAACATTCAAATGTGCAGCCCCAAGCTGGCAGTGCGGGAGTGTCCTGTTTCCCACAGTCTGTGTAACAAACATGCTACAGGTCTAAGCACAACTCTCCTTCTATATGCTGCAGAGTTGAGGGTTTTTCTCCCCCTGCTCTACCTGCTTGCTACAAATCATACTCAGAAACCCATTTAGAAGAATGCACTAGTAATCTAACATTTCTGCTTGTGTGTGTGTGTGTGTGTGTGTGTGTGTGTATGAGACAGAGAGAGAGAGAGAGAGAGAGAGAGAGAGAGAGAGAGAGAATCTCCTGATATTCCTGACCATTAACAAGTGAACCAAGTATCATTCTCATGCATTTAATAAGACTGTATCACATTAAACACAGACCAGAAATCAAAGCTCCCCCTTCAAAAGAACACTGCAGATACAGTTGCTTTTGATTCACTTCTTTCTCATCCTTTACTTCTTATCTAAGCTTACACAGGAGACAAAAAGGCAATAGTAACACAAACAAGATATTTAGAATCAGAAGACCAAGAACAATAATAGCTTGGTCAGCTGCTGTCTGTTTTATTCTGTCTAAGCTTCCTAAATTTCTAAAGCTCCTGTGTTCTGATGTGTCAAATAAGGGGAAAATTGGGTTAGTGTGAGAAATAAATGAAATTATGTTGTCTATCAATACAAAGGGACTCTCAGTCAATAGCTCTTTAAGACCAATGTACTCTCTGGATCAGATAAAGAGGTATAATAGTAAGTGAGACAAAATACTGATCCAAAGTGAAAAGCACTATGTTAATCATAAGACATTATGCTTTTATGAGATGTCCCTGTTACAACCCAAGGTGGGAGTTCAGAACTAGCTAAGTAGTCAGGAAGTAGTATTGATGATAATATCATTTGTAATCACAGACAATAAAGATGTAGGGGTGTAGGCACTAAAGTGTGAAATTTGGAGAAAACTGTCTTTTGTAGGAGAGATTCTGGAAAAAAAATCAGATATGAAAAAAACATTTTCTTCTTGTTTCAGTTCTGGAAGATGTAAAAAAAAGTTTCTGTGACTCAAAGTATTGTTTATGATGGCAAATAACAGTTACAAGGTTATATTGTTTTATCTCTAAAGCTGTTATGTAAATACAAACCTACTTTATTTATCAAATTAATGGAAAGAAGTATGTCTTTGATCTTTAGCTATCAAAAGAAAATTTAATATAATTCCATCTTATTTTTCTTTCACAGTGAAGCCATAGCTCATAAAGATCAAAGCAAAATTATTAAATAACAACTGAGCCCAGCCTTGTGCTAGGGTTTGTAAAGAGGTGTTAAACCATCTGAAGAACAAATTTGATTCTTAGGTAGCTTAAAATAATCTTGAGAGAAATAAGCTTGACATATATGAAACAAATAAAATATTGTGTTATTTATTACAAGAGTTCACAAACTTCCCAAGATTGTGAACTCTAAAATAAACAAATGATCATTGAAAAGATAGCAGTTTCAAAGAAGACTTCTCTAAAGGATAAATTCTATAAACAACTCACTGACAGTGCTGATGTTTTAGTCTCCTTTGTCTCTTCCTGGTACTTAGAAAAGAATCAGATCCATATACATACCCAGTAAATGTTAAATGGAAATTGAACCATTTGCTATGAAATAGCTTAGGAAGATACTAAAGCAAAGAAGTTGCAGCCCAGATGGGAAGAAACAATTGTGGCAAACCCGTGTCAATGCTTTCAGAATAGTGCAAAGTACAAGACACTGTAATGGCCCAACAGAGAGAACAATCACTTCTCTTCTGTCTAGTCTCTCCAAGATGGAGATCTGGTGAGATACTGGGATTTCTTCTGGAAAGCAAGGAGCAGAGCATTAAAAAAAAAAAAAAAAAAAAAGCACAGAAACGTGAAATAGTAGTTTTTATATTTGGGGGAACAGAAGAAACTCAGTATGACTGGGATATTGAAAAATTTTACTATATTTCAGATAAGCTCAAAGATTTCAGTGTTTAGCAATGGTTTCCAATTAATAGGATGTATAAATAATCAAACAAGTAAGAAAGCCTGGCACAGAATAATATGAATAAAGCATTTATGTAGTGATGGGGGGCAGAGTAGGGTGGGAAAGGGAAGTAGATATCAGGAAAGACCAGACACCAACGTGGCCAAGACCAGTGACTCTTACTTAAACTCTAGTGTGTATCAAAATCACGGAGTTTAAAATGATATTGTTGAGGTCTCGCCCCCAATGTTTCTGGTGTTTCTGGTTGGATACACCAGGGGGAGGGTCTGTCATTTGCATTTCTAAGGAGTTTCCAGGTGCTACTGGTGCCACTCTTCAGGAACCATACCCTGAGGGGTGCTTGGGTGGCTCAGTCAGATTAAGCATCTGACTTTGGCTCAGGGCATGATCTCACAGTCTGAAGGTTTGAGCCCTGCATTAGGTTCTGTGCTGACAGCTTGGAGCCTGGAGCCTGCTTCAGATTCTGTGTCTCCCTCTCCCTCAGCCCCTCCCCCCACTCACTCTCTGTCTCTCTCTACCAAAATAAAATAAAGACATAAAAAAAATTTTTTTAAGACATACACTGAGAAGCACTCATTTAGGAAAATAAAATTCTATAAGCAGGACTATCTGATGAGAAGTTTTAAATCTTGAGATCAAGAATGTGGGCTGACTGATCTTGGGAATGTTAATAAGTCATAGTGCCTTCTTCAACTCCATAATTCACAGATTTAAGATATATAAATATAAAGCCAGAATCAGTTTACATTTCAGAAACAACAACTGTCAAAAATATAAAAGCCAACATCTTAAAATTTTAGGGACAATGTGGAAAAATGGAAACATTCATACATTGCTAGTAGAAGCGTAAGCTGGGGTGTGCCTG
>NC_043709.1:32479501-32519734 GCF_006229205.1 Suricata suricatta | reverse complement strand
GTGTGAAGAAATTCTATATGTTAATTGTGAATACATACACATCAGTCAATTTATAAAGTTACATGGAATGGCATATGCCAAATTCAAAAGAGTGATTATCTCTGATATTGATGGGAAATGAAATTGGAGACAAATATATAGAGGTGTTTATTATTTTGTCAGGAAATATTTCTTTTTGGTTTGGTGGTAGATACCAGTTTGTTTTTTTAAATATTGTCATCTATATTTGTTTTCAAAGGTTAGTTTATAATTGCAAAAATAAGAATGGCATAATGAAAATGATGGTTTAAAAATAATGTTATAATAAGTTGAACCTATTACACATAATGGATTGAGTGGGAGTGACAGGCAATAAAGATGCCTGTTGAGAGGTTACTGTTCAGATTTCCTAGAGAGCCACTGATTTTCTTGTTATTTCTATGACCTTTCTAAACAGTAGTTAGCACAGCACTCTACCTCAAGTGAATTGTCAATAGAGTATTTTTTCCAACAACTTATATAAAGTTAAAATTTATTGACCTTATTATTAATAATTAGCCCCATTCAGTTGAAATTGTATTTGCTTATCTGGCAGTCCTTAATATCTTAATCAGAATGGAGAGGAGGAGTGGCATGCAGAGAGAAACTCAATCACACTTGATTCTATAAAGTTAATTACAGTAATAAATTAAATATTATCTTTAAACATTCAGTAATTTTCATTTGCATAGGCCTGTCTGACCAACATTGTTAAAAACTAGCTTCACTAGTACAATTAATTTTATTTTTTATTTGTGGGTTATACTAATATTCTGATAACTGTCTTTGATGAAATAAACAAGATAGGTAAGAGTCTCCAGGAAGAATAATAAAAAAAATCTTTCAGTCAATGAATTACTTAAGAGTAATTCATCAGGTCTTTCTGCTCTTATGCCTTCTTATTAGTCTTACGATTTTCACTTCTCAATGGCTTTTATGTATTACTAGTCACATCAAGATTAGTAAGTGTTATGTAACCAATTATCTGAATTAAGTGTCTTGAGCCTGGATAAACATTTGTGAGTGATGAAATCAAACAGAGGGACAATTCTTGAGTAATTCTTGGTTTATTTTCTGGATTAATGTCACTTAGACTTTCTACTTTCTTATTAAATTTTCCATGCTAAGCCAACTTCCACATTAGAGAAAATTACTTTCTACTCCTATTAGCTATCATTGAGGTGGGCAAGGATTTAATTTTTGTTTTAAGCCTACCGAAGAGAGCACCAGAAGAAGCAAATTTTGTGTTACATAATCACATAATACGTTTCAACATCTAACGTAAGTTACTTGGAATCTTAGCTTTTTGGGAGTAATTGAAGTGTTGTTTACTTATTTGAATTTCCTCTGCTATTTTAGAAAAACGTTTAATGTGGTGATAATATATATCAAAGAAATTCAGTGGTACCTGACAGCTAGTGAATGTTTAAAGACTCTTATTTTAACATGACCAGGTGAAACACACTTAAGACATTATGCGAGTTTATGATGGAGATAGCCATAGTTTGAGTGCTAAAACTAGAACTGACAACTGGGCATCAAGACCAAATTAAAGGCAAATTGGAGTATAGACTCTAACTTGACCAACTGTTTAATTATCTGTATTTTGAAAAACAAATGACTTAAATGATTGTAGATGAATAATGAGAAGCAAATCCTCATCTAAGGCAGCATAACATGGGGGTAAAGAGTATGGACATGGGGACCACACTCCCAGGGTTCACACCCTGGTTCTGCCACTTAAGCTGTGTGACCCCAGGCTTGTGACACCGCCTTCTCATGCCTCTCTTTTCTCATACGTAAAAATGGGGATAATCATAGCACCTATTGATAGGGTTGATTTGAGGATCAAATGATTCATTGTCTGAAAAGTACAGTAAAGCAGTGTCAAGTAGTAATTACCAAGTAGTTATCTGTCAAATAAGTAAATTAATAGTGAATATAAACAGCCCATATGGCTAAAACTACTCAAGATTATAGGTCCTGTTATTGGGCAGGTTATTGAACTATCCATATTTGTTTGTCATTTGCTTTCATGACTGTGTTCTGTTTGCTGTTTCTTCTCCAAATTTGTATGTAAACTCTGTGGATTAATAATAGAGGGAATTAAAAGCTAAATAAATACTATATAAGTTAATATTTCTTGCCTGATAAATATTCCAACATTAATTTCTAGGAAGTATAATTAATAAACTATAATTCTTTACCATAAGATATGTAACCAATAGTCAGTATATAAACACTTCTATTCATGAGAGAACACTAAACTAGCCATTCGTTTTTTTAAATAAGAGAATCACTAAAATTGTACTGTCTTTAACAACATTTTCCCTCCTACACAAGAAAGCGTATCAAATTGTTAATTTTATATACATCCTTATCCTTGGGATAACAAGGGGAATTTGTACCAGTCTATCAGATAGAATGGACCACATGATGCTGAGTTTATGCTCGGAACAGACTTTTTGTACAGCCTCATGCCCTTGTTGTAAACTAGGTTTTGATTCTTAGGATTTCCAAGAATGGCTACTGATAGTTTATCCCATGGCTTCTTCAGCTTCCCCATGTACACATGTTATAAGAATTTTTTTCATGTTTGCTTATTTATTTTGAAAGAGAAAGAGCATGTGTGCAAGTAGGGGAGGGTCAGAGAGAAAGGGAGAAAGAGAATATCAACTGGGCTCTGTGTTGTCATTGTAGACCCTGATATGGAACTAGATCTCATGAATCGTGAGATCATGACCTGAGCTGAAGTCAAGAGTCAGGTGCTTAACCAACTGAGCTGAATGAGCCACCCAGATGCCCCCACATGTTAAAAGAATTAATAGGTATTCAGCTACAGTTATGTGGTAATTACTATCCAAAATATTTCATATATATTAAATAATGTTTATCTTCCTGGAAACCTTTTGAGATGTCTGCTATTATTATTCCAACTTTACTGATGAGAAAATTTTGACAAAGAACACATTAAACAACTTGGTCAAAGTCATAAAAAAAAGTGGCAGACCTGGTATTTTAACACAGGCAATTCAACTTCAGAAAACATGCTTTTAACTTTAGAATATACAATCTCTTCCACACTTCATATATAGGGTGTAAGATGTTAGCAACAGCAGAAGTGGTTGCCCCAAAGTCCATCTTTGGGAGCTGGTATCAGAGGACTTGGTTGAAGGTAGAAGTATACAATTATTAGTACTACTAACATCCTAATGACATGAAAGTTCAACCTTGGAATCAACACATATGATTTTTGATATAAAACAGTAAATCAGGCTTAAAAAAGTAGGTGAACATACTTACATATTATTTTTATTCAGTATCTTTTAAATCTCATATTATTGATCTCTAAGATATTATGCCCTCTTTTAACAACCTGGTTTTATTACTTTAAAGACTTAAGGGTATATGCTTTATTGCATAACCAATCAATATTAAAAACCATAAAGTATTTTCTTTAAATGAGTAAAGCAGGCAGGCATCTATAATGTGAAACATCTGTTTGAGAGAATGAGGTTTATAGGCTTATTTTGGCTTTCTAGAAATATCTTTATTACAAGTTTTCTTAAACACTTCAATGCATGCATTACAGAATGGGTATTACCTATAAGCTTCTATTAGCAATGAGCTGTTATTTTAATGACTTCTTTTGTAGGCCTTACTATTTCTTCAGTCTAGAGTCATGCCTAAGTAAAACATGGAAAATTATTAAGATCTCTTATAATAATCTATTCTTGTTATTACAAGAAACTCCATTATATGAAAAATATATATTGTTATTTCATAACATTCCAAGTATGTTTCATACAAAGTTGTAAGAAACATTGCCATTTTCCTTTTTTTTTATTTTTGAGATATTATTTTAAAGCTTTATGATTCTAAAACTGAGAGTTTAAAACATCAGAGTTACTGATGCCCATTGCCCTGATTTTTAAAAAAAGTCAGGAAACTGATTTCAAAATAGATTATTTGTCATTGCTATTATCTTGGTTTGTGATACAAATGAAAGCCTTGACTGCAAGATGTCTTTTCATGTTTGCAACTGGCTTTTTTCTTCTCTAGTATTTGAGAAGAAATCGTGAGTATATTTCCATAATGACATATATAATTGTATAATCTCTAAGAGTTAAGATAAAAGCATGCTTTGGAATAGAATGAAAACAATTTGGATTAATCAAAGTTTTCCCAACAGTCTTGGAATAGCTCGGAAGAATTAAATCATCTTGAACTAGCTCCTGAGAAGCAGGTACTGCTCTGTCATAGTAAACGCTGCTCTTATATACAGAACAGCATCTTTCATATGAAAGATACAACCAGAGGGAAAATGATTCATGCTGGTGAGCACAAATAAGCGTATTATTTAATTTGATATTTTGAGACATTGTGGTTCTTTAATAAAAAAAACACTTTTTGTGAAATAAAACATGCATTGCTAAGATGTTTTTAATGTATATTCTGTTTTTAAGGAATTTCACTTGCTATTGAGGAAAGGCCCACAATAACTATAGTTCCCTAATAATATCTCCTATGTAGGTCTGCACTTAGGCATTCTGGAAAATATTTTAAGAAAGATTATAATGAAAGTTTTTGTTTTGTTTTGTTTTTGTAAGATATATAACTTATATTGGAGTCATATAAAAATATCAAGAAGAGGGGTGACTGGATGTCTTAGTCTGTTCAGTGTCTGATTCAGGTCATGATTCCAAAGTTGTGAGATCGAGCCCTGTGTCACACTCTGTGCTGAGTGTAGAGCCTGCTTAAGATTCTCTTCCTTTCTCTCTCTCTCTCTCTCTTGCTCTCTCTCTTGCTCTTGCTCTCTCTCCCCGCCCCGCTCCTTTCCCCTGCTCGCATTTGTTATCTCTCTCTCTCTCTCTCTCTCATCTCTCATCTATCTATATATCATCTATCTATCTATCATCTATCTATCATGTATCCATCTATATCAGGAAGATATTCATAACAGAGCAAATGTGAAAATCCAACCTGGTGCATAATATTACAAAACTATAAAGGAATTAACATAACACTTAGGAAAAATACCTCATCAAAATGAGATATTACTACACTATAAAATTTAAATCAACCACAATTATTGAGCAAAACTATGATTATACTTAAGTCAAAAGGAAAAAACAGCCTTCAAGAGTATTTTTAGAAGTATATGGTTTTTATATCAGGATTAAATTACTGTTTCTCTGAATAAAAGTCTAAAAATGGCATTGGGTTGCATTATAACTCTTTTTATTGGTGATTGCTAATAAAAATATACAGCCAGAATGTGGCACCTAGATGGCTCAGTTGGTTGGGCATCTGACTTTAACTCAGGTCATGATCTCGTGATTCATGGATTCAAACCTCACATCAGGTTCGCTGCTGTCAGTGCAAAGCCTGTTTCAAATCATCTGTCCCTTCTCCCTCTGCTCCTCCCCTGCTCATGCACTCTCTCAAAAATAAATAAATAAGCAAAAATTATATATGACCAGAAGAGTCAACATTGATGGTAAAGATTAGGAGACACAGTGAAATTTTGTATAATATGGTCGGCAGTATATAATAATCTATATAATTAGAAAATTATAATTTTTGATTAGTGAAGATGTCATTTTGATCTAAATATTCAGTAATTTTTCATCAACTAACATAATTTAAGCATAAATTAACTGGAAATCAGGAAGCTTAACTATAGGCTGGATAAGTAGACGGTGACTCTATTATGTAGAAAGTAGTCACAATAAAAATAAAATGACCTGTTTCTCACCTTTTATGAGCTAAATAAATTTATATGTACAATCTACATGTGGTAAAGTATTACGCTTGGTAAGAATAATTTAATTTTCCTTTCTAGAGAAGCTAAATGGACATAAAAAGCTGATTGTTTTCATTGATGGAGATGGAAGATCGTTAGATTCTATGTTTGTTTATTTTTTAGTAAATATGGTTTGAGTGACCAGAAATGCTTGATTCTTACATAAATATTTTAAATAGGTACCTTTTCATTATAAGGAGAAAAACTTTGTACAAGAGACATTTTTATGAAATCTTGGCTAGAAAAATGCAAGATTTAGGGTCATTTATCTGGGAAACATCAATAATAATGAAAACGACCCCATTTACAGCTGCATATGAATTATTCATACATTTTTAAAAGTGTACACTTCAAAAACTTGGCACACATTTATTGGGCATACAAAAACTGAAAGATTCAAGTATGTAATACCCAATTGGTGATAAGGTCAAATAATTGTAGTCTAAATGATTGCAAAATCCAGTCAGGATAGCCTCATTCAGAGAGAAATATACATTTTTCAGAAAGTTCAAGCTTAACAGCTTATAGGACAGTTACTTCAAGTGAGATATGTCATACTTAGCTTGGAGAACAGGCAGTCCTCACAGAATGAATAAAAAGAGAACTATTAGAAGATGAGTAACACTAGGATTACTAATGCCCATTTCATTTTAAGTGTCTTCCTTCATACTTTTCTCACTAGTTGGTGTATCACATCCCTCCTCACACTACTGATGTGTCACATTAGTCTCTTTAATCACAAAAATGTTTGGGATTTGGAGAATTTTGTATTTAAAGGTCTAGCCAGTATGTTCATCATCATGTACTAAATCTCAGTCCAGCCCTTGTCTTTTTTAGTTATTGTGAAAGCTCTGGAGAATAGAATAATGGTTTTATCTTCTCTCACTGAACTGGCAGGCATACCTATTATACTTGGTGTACAACATGAGTGATGCCATTTAGAGTTTCACTTTCGCCAACAGTATTGAAGCCAAGTGTCTTAATTCCTGAGAATTGAGTGCGATAATTATGACTACACTGGTTTTCAAAATGATAGAAGGAAGATGTCCTAGAACAGACAGCTGTAGTCTAAATACTAGGTATTTCCATTTAAAAGGATCTGGGGTGCCTGGGTGGCTCAGTTGGTTGAGTGTATGACTTAGACTCAGGTCATGATCTCATCATTTGTGAGTGTGAGCCGCACATTGGGATCTCTGTGGTCAGCACAGAGTCTACCTGAGGTCCTCTGTCTCCTTCTCTCTCTCTGCACATCCCCAGCTCATGCTCTCTCTCTCTCTCTCTCTCTCTGTCTCTCTATCTCTCTCCTTCTCTCTCAAAAATAACTAAACTAAACTAAACTAAATAAAATAATATGACTCCCATTTTTTTTTATTGTAGAAAATAGTCTGTCTTTTTTTTTTTTAACCTAGTGGTAACACTACTCCTGATTCTAGGAATAGAACACTGATTTTCCTTTACATGCAGTGTTGTTGGGAATGTCTCCTCCAATATTATGTATCCAATTGGCACTGGCAAACAGAGATCACCTTCCCTAGCCAAGGTGTGGTCAGGTTATCTCTCTCAGGAATATGAACTTTGAGCCAAATGTAAGTTCAAGAACAATCATTTTGTTTCAATGAGCTTATCCAGTGGTTCTTGTTACCAAGATTTCAAGAAACATTCTAGTTCCTATCCTCTCCAAAACCTAGTTCTTTAACTTTTTCTTTTATTTTGTGACATCATCTATTTTCTTCCAATAATTTCCTTTTTGCTGAATTTAGCCAGAGTTGATTTACTTTGCTTTCAAATAAAGAAATGTAACTATTGCATTCATTCATTACCACCCCTTTTGCTATTTCTCATTAATTCACTCATTCGTCTAATAAATACACATTGAGGAGCAGATGTCTGAAATATAATTAGGAAAGCATACTTCCTCCCTTAAGGAGTTTGACATCTGATGATGATAAACCAGATATCAAATGTTTTAGGCTTTATGGGGCATATTATTTCTATTGCAGCTACTCTGAAGGTATAGTACGAAAACAGTAAAAGACAACATGTAAATAAAATGAAGTGCATGTGTTACAATAAAACGTTATTTAAATACACTGGAATGATATGTGTATTTCATACATTTTTATATTCTTAAAATATATTTTTTTATTTTTTTAACTAAGGAAATTAAGAAACATTTTTAGCTGGTAAGACATACAGAAATAAGTAGCAGTAGACCAGATTTTGCTAAGCCCTGAGATGGACAGAAAAAGAAAGATAACAGTTACTTGCAAGCAGTTAAGTGGCTGAGTAAGGAGGGCTGTTTAATAGTATACACAAGGTAGCATGGAGCTGTAGGGGTATGACCCTGACTACATATTTTAAGGAAGAAAGAATTGGTGAAAAGCTTTCTGAAGGAGTTGCATTAAGGTGTACCTTGAAAGTAGAACAGAAATAAGCTAACAAAAGAGGAAACAACAAAGTGTTCAAATCAGAGGGAACAGCCGTTCTTAATGCCCACAGGAAAGACAAAGGATTGAAGTCCAATGTGGCTGGGCACAGGTCCTGGAGAGTGTGAGAGAAGGAAGTAGTTGGAAGAGGGGGATGGAAAGTAAAGCTAGAGTCTTAAGAATGGCCTTTTTGCTTAGTTATCTTGTGGGGATACTGACATGTACTTATTATTGCACCAGCAAAAAGAAGCAATTCCCAAGTGACTGGATGGAGAAGATGACCTTTGAAGGAAAGGTATTAAGAATTTGTCATTATAAGATTAAATGAATATTGTTGTATTCCCTAATATTTTATGTTTTCATTTTGTGTGCTATTATGGGAAAGAACATAAAACAAATTAAGTCTCTCTAAAATGTTAATTTTGACAGATTTATAACTAGGTTAAGTATTTTGGATTTCAATTTAAGAGCAACAGAGAATCACTGAAAGTCTTTAAGCAGGAAAAACATGATATGATCTTCATTTTTGAAACACAACTCTGCTTCTCATGTGACTACGACTTAAGGAATGATGGTTGTCACTTTCCATTAGAGAGATGGTAATGGCCTAAAATAAAGGAGTGAAACAGAGAGAAATAGATCCACATCTAGTACTACGAAATAGAGGTTAGACAATACTTAGGGATTCACTGATAGAGTAATTGTGGAGACGGAGTCAGGGATGACTGCCGGGTTTCTGATTGGCACAGATTCTATGAACATCTTCACTACCTACAGAACATAAGGGAAAGGAAAGCAGATTTTGTAGGGAAAATAGTTTGGATTTGACATAGTGAGGTTGATGTGCTTTTAGACTTCCCGATAAAGATAACAACTAGGTTGTTGGATATGCCTTAAAAGATATCTGGATTAATACATTTGCTATATGACACAATGATTTGGAAATTCATCATAATTAAATTTGCTAAACACATATAATGTGTCAGCCATTTAGCTAAGATCTTTGAATACATTTCTCATTAATCTTCACAAAACCTACAGAGTATTGTTATTATTATTATTGCTATAGTATTAGTGAGAAACTAAAGGTATTATAGGTTATGTAACTTGCTAGAATTGTTGAAACTAGAAGTAGGTGGCAAAGATGTAATTCATGCATCAGATTTGTTCGTTTCAAGAAGCAACGCTCTTAATTACTATGCTGACTTTAACAACTGTGATATGAAAAATGGTTTCTTTCCAGGTTGAAGTAAATAATTCAGGGGAGAAAAGTCAGTTAAGATCTCATTTCAGGAAGACAATCAGAAAAATAATAGTGATGCAGTTTGCCAAGTTTTTTAAACATTTCCAGTAAGTGATGTAAATAGTAGAATGATTGAGTTTAAATGTTATTCCTGTAATTCTACCTAAGGTTATCTGTTTAGATTCTATGAAATTTTAATGTACCTGTGGGTCCTTTTACACATTGTCCAGGAATTTGCTCAAATTAGCTGGTATTGCCTGATAGACTTTCTCAACCCAAATCATGACTGGCAATGGTTCTTTTGACCATTTATGGGCACCTAATTCAACATCTATAGTTAATATGAAGTGTAGCAGGCATATGATGTAATGATGACGTGGTATCTATAATGATTGTGTTCTCTTGGGTTAGTATGGCAGATCGGCTTCAACCAAAATTTTCCCACACAAACAAGAATATTTATTTAAACATAGCAAGAGGAAAATAAACCACCTCTCTCTCTCTCTCTGTCTGTCTGTCTCTCTCTCTCTCTCTTTTTGATTTCAAAATTGAAACAGAGTGTGTTAGATGCTAAGAATTACATTAATGTATAAACTATACAGAATACACTCATTTCCCCTTTCTGCCCACTAATATAATTTGTAATGCAGTGATAGCCGTCATTTATTAGAGTTGCCATAAATGCTCCCCATCTTCTCCTCTCTGTAGACACTTTAGAATGATCCATGCCATTAGGTAATGGGCAGCTTTCTCTGCTATATGTATTTCACGTACTGCATGATGTGTGTAGGCAGAGAACTGCACACCTCCATTTCGACTAATGTATAAGAGAGCTACTGGAACTAAAAATCAACTGTGGGACTCCTTCTCCTTCAGGAAAAAATAGTTTAACAAATTGGGAGAATCATAAGTTCCCTCTATATCAGGGCTTCTTAGTTCTGAAATTATTAATAATATTTTGGACTGAGTGATTCTTCGTTGTGGAGGACACTTACAAGCTTAAATTCATCCCCGTACTCTACTCACTAGATTCCAGAAGTATATGCTCAGTCCTGACCATCAACAATGTCTCCAGACATTGCCAAACACCCCCCATGGGGCAAAATTGTTCCTGGCTAAGAACACTGCTTGTTATAAAATATCCTAAATCATAGTAGTGCCCATAATGTATTTACTTCATATTTTTGCCTTATTTGTTAACATTATCTAATCAAATGATAAGGACTCATAGGATATTTATGGGACATACTTTATAGGTGAATAGGATGGAGTTAGTGAATATAAGATATAACAATCATGTCAGGTTAGAATAAGATATTAGGAATTCTGCTACATGAAATTTTGATAGCTGCATTTGATTTAATACAATGACTTTTGGGAATCTTTGTTCTGCAGAAACATTAACCTTCAGGCAGATAACGTTAGAGGATATATGTGTGAGAAATGAGGGAACAATAAAAATAAAAGAACAGAAGTTTAAAAGAATTACTGTGCAAAAGAAAAGGGAAAATGATTGGGAGTGGGAGAATGCAATTCTCAAAGCTCTTCTTCCAAGAAACAATGGTCTCTGAGCTCACTTCAGAAAAAATGTAAGTCACACATGGTGGAATTCATTCTTTTTGTTCAGCGCAGATTGATTGTTCTGCTCTGCATCAGACAGGAAAATTATGCAATTGTGTTGGACAGTTAGAATACTCTCAGTAAATAGCAGTAAAATTTTACTATAATAAGAGAAATTGTCTAACATGCAAGATAATTTTCACTCAAAATGTCACAAATTCTCTGCAAAAACTGTTTACCACTAAAACAACCTCAAATCCTGGATAGATTTGTTTTTGTTTTTGTTTTTTGTTTTGTTGAGTTGAAAAAGAAACTAGTTGAAAAGATATAATCACATTTTTTAGCAGACTGAAAATAAGTTAAACCTGATATCACAATTTTAAATTCTCAAATGAGTATCTCTGCATTTTAAGGAATGAAAATGCAGTGGATATAGGACATTAATGTGTTGATTATTTATTCAAGGCATATTAATTTCAAATATGTTTTACCTGTGCTCCAAAGTTTTCCGTGACAGTTTTGGGGCTACTGAAAAGGATATTTACCTGACCATGATTTAATCTTCATTATTAAAGCCACTTACAAAGGCACTTCTGGGGGTGCCTGGATGGCTCAGTCCATTAAGCATCCAACTCTCGACTTCAGCTCAATTCACAATCCATCGATAAAAGTTATTTTTATTTTTGAAAAGATTTTATTTTTACATGATCCCTACACCCCAAGTTTATGGGGCATAAACTCACCACCCCAAGATTGAGTCTCATGCCCTACTAACTGAGCCAGCCAGGTGGTCCTGAACATCAATAAAACTTATTATTAAGCTCTTACAAAATTAAAAGTATTTTAGAATTCTATTTTTATAGAACATATATATATATATATATATATATATATATATATATAATCATTACAGAACTTTTTCATTTTAAGCCAATTGGCTCCATGTGTTTGGAAGCTAGACAAATGAGATTAGATATGCGAGGTGCTGTTCTACTAGACCTGGACGTCACTGATTATATATATTCCTGAGAAGTGAGTGAGCACTCACAGACGAGAGGTTGTCTTTTGGGAGCCAAGTCTTAGCTCTGTGATTTCTTTTGGCAAATTATTTAACTTCTTTTGCCCTCTGTTCCCCCTCTGCAAAATGGAGAGAGTGTGTCTATTTTATAGAGGAACTGTGAGCATTGAGAGTGTTTAGGACACAGTAAATGCCTAATAAATGTCATCATTACTGTTATTGAATCTTTATACATAATCTTTTTTATTTTGGTTTTAACATCCATTATATTTTTTAATTATTTGTGAAAGAAATAATACTTTTCAAACATAACACTCCAGTTTTATCTTGTGATTCCATTTAAGTTTTCGTGTAGTATTTATGCTTGAAGTGAACCTCCTGTTTGGTAAGCAGCACTGTGAGTTTCCTGTGGTCACAGAATTAGAGGTGTCTGATTCTCACAGGGCTCCTAAGCCTTCCCATGAGGCTTCCTTTACCTGGAGCGAGCTGTGGACCCCCGGGAGCTGTGACCCCCCCATAAGCTGTGGCTCCCCCATAAGCTGTGGCCTCCCCCATGAGCTATGTCCCCCCATGAGCTGTGACTCCCCCACAAGCTGTGGCCCCCAGTGCCCTGGATTCTCTTCACTGAGGCAGCTGACTGCCAGAGCCGCCTGTCTCAGGTCAGCACAGATGAGGAGCCCAGATTGACAGATTTAGCACCGTGATCCCTTGTATTTGATGATTTTTTTTAAATTTCTGTAAATAATCATGGAATTTTGGCCCTGATAATTTATTCTCTACTGATACAAACTGCAAGACATGCTTTGGCTTTTATTTTTTAATAGATGTGATTTATTTACTTCAGAAATTTTCTATCAACAGCTGCTATTCCCAGAAAACTGTAGTGTTATGTCTCAGGTTAAATTTGTTAAATCAGTGCCAGGTGACCTAAGATAGAACAGGGAGCATGCTGGTACAGTCATGTTTTTAAAAATGAGCAAGTGCCTACAAGTTGTGATACTTCCAAATTCCAGGATAAACCTGAAATGGGGCCAAGCTGTGTTGGGTTCTGTAATTTAGCTGTTATTTGAATGTAATGAATTTTTCATTTTAGGGCTTCTCCACTTAACTGATATATTTATATAGGTGTGTTTTATTTTTGTGTAAACATCATAGGCAATGGAAAATAAATATTTAACCCTTTTAATATATAAAAGCTGTGGGCAATAACATTTTTATAATGACTTCACTGCAATTATGTTTCAATGACTTGTGTTAGTTTTCACCTGCTGCATAACAGGTTACTTCAGATAATGGCTTAAGACGCACATTTATTATCTTCCAGTTCTCATGGCTCAGGAGCCTCACAGTTTATTTGGGTCCTCTTCTTAGATGTCGCAAGGCTGCAGGAAGGTGTTGGCCAGTGTTACAGCCTCGTTTGAAGCGTGGGGCCCTCTTCTAAGCTTGTTCAAGTTACTGGCACACTTCCGGTCCTTGTATTTGTAGGACTGAGGCCCTCAGCTTCTAGAAGCTGTCCTCCACGTAGGTCGTTTAAAAAGTGGCTCTTGCTTCTTCAAGGCCAGTGACAAGCATCTCTGCTGCTTCAATTCTCTTTTATAAATTGCTTGGACCCTTGGCTTTTAAAGAGCTCACGAGGTTAGGTCATATGCACCCAGAATATTCTACTTTTGATTAGAAATCTTAATTATATCTTTAAAAACTCCTTGACTTTCTGTCATATTCTACTGGTTAAAATAAGAGGTTAGATATCTACAAAATAAGAGGTTAGATATCTACAAAAAATCTACGGCTAACATACTTAATGGTGACAAACTCAAAGTTTCTCACTCAGATCAGGTGCAAGACAACGATGTTCTGTCTCACCATTCCTTTTCACTATTGTACTGGAAGTTCTAGCTAAAGCAATAAGATGACAAAGGAAATATATACAGATTGTGTGAAAGAAGAATCAAACTCCCTTTGTTTGCAGATTACATGATCATCTATGTAGAACTGAAAGAATTGACAAAGAAATTCTGGGAACTAATAAATGATTATCGTAAGGTTGTAATATACAGGGTTAATATACAAAAGTCTGTCACTTTCCTAAGTACCAGGAATGAACAAATGGAATTTGAAATTAAAAATACAATTATATTTATATTAGCAAACAAAAAGTTGAAATACTTAGGTATAAATCCAACAAAATATGTGTATGAACTATATCAAGAAAGCTGTTAAACTCTAATGAACAAGATCAAAGACCTAAATATGCAGACATATTCCATATTCATGGATAGAAAGACTCAATATTGTCAGGATGTAAATTCTTCTCAAATTTATTTATAGATCCAATGCAATCCAAATCAAAATCTCAGCTTTTATGAGAGAATAGCCAACACTATATTGAAGTAGAAGAACACAACTGGAGGACGGACAATCTGAATTCACAACTTAAAATAAAGGTTTGAAAATCATGACAGTGTGGTATTAATGAAAAAATAGACAAATAGAACAATGGAACTGAATAGTGAGCCCAGGGAGAGACCTGCATAAGCATAGTCAATTGATCTTTGACAAAGCAGCAAGGGCAATAAAAAAGAGCACAATCTTTTTAACAAATGGTCCTCAAACAAGTGAACATCTACATGCAAAAGAATAAATCTAGATACAGACTTTATATGCTTCACAAATGCTAACTCAAAGTCAATCATTTACCTAAATGCAAAACTCCAAAACTCCTAGAAGATAACTTTGTGGTAAAGCTACGACTTTTTAGATGCAGCACCAAAGGCAAGATCCATAAAAGAAAGAATTAATAACCTGAACTTCATAAAACAAAACAAAACAAAATTCTACTCTGTGAAAGACCAGAGGAGTCTCATTCATTAAGAGAGTGAGGGAAAGCCACAGAGTAAGAGACAATATTTGCCAAAGACACATCTGATAAAGGAAGGACTATTATCCGAACTAGACAAATAATTTTGAAACCTAAACAGTAATAAACAAACAACCCACTGAAAAAATGGGCATGAGAGCTAAACATAGCCCTCATCAAAGATGATATACAGAAGGCAAATAAGCACATATGAAAAGATGCTCCACAGCATATGTGATTAGGAAATGCAAACCAAAGCAACAATAGGATATCAATACACACCTATTCAAATGACCAAAATCCAGAACACTGACACTAAACACTGTAAGGATGTGGAGCAAAAGGAACCCTCATTCATTGCTGGTAGGAATACAAGGTGGTACAACCACTTTGGAAGACAGCTTGGCAGGTTTTTAAATAAAACTAAACATACTCTTACTGTATGATCCAGCAATCACACTCCTTGGTGTTTATCCAAAGGAGTTGGCAGCTTATGTCCACCCAAAACGCTGCACACAGGTGTTTGTAGCAGCTTTACTCATGATTGCCAAATCTTGAAAGCAACCAAGGTGACCTTCAGTGGGTAAATGGATACATAAACTCTGTTATATCCAGACAATGGAATATTATTCAATACAAAAAGGAAATAATGTATCAAACATGAAAAGACATGGAAGAACCTTACTAAGTTCAAAAGCTGGTGTGAAAAAGGCATATCCTGTATGTGTCCAACTGTATGAGATTCTCTGAAAGACAAAACTGCAGAAAGAGAAAAAAGATGAGTATTTGTCAGAGGTTGGAGTGGGGAATGGAGAAATGAATAAATGGAACAAGGGGATTTTGTAGAGCAGTGAACATACTCGTTGAATTACCATAATAGGCACTTGGTATTGTACATTGTTTAAATGAGTAAAGTGAAACCTATGTAAACGATGGACTTTTTGTGATAATGATATGTAAGTGTAGATTCATCAGTTTTAACAAATGAATCACTCTGATGGGGGGGTGTATACTGGGGGGAGGTTATGTATGTGTGAAGGCAGGAGGTAGATGATAAATCTCTGTAAGTTTTCCTCAATTTTTCTATGAACCTAAAACTCCAAAAAATGGTCTTAGAGGAAAAAAAAGAAAGGCAAATGTCTGTCCGCATTCAAGGGGAACGTATTACACAAAGGTGTACCAGAGGTGAGAATCATAAGGCTCATCTTGGTTTCTGCCAACTCGTACAAATTTGTACAACCTAAGGACTTCCCTTGTTGTGCCTTATTTTACACAACTGTCCGGCAAAAACCACCCTGTTCACACTGCTGATCTACTGTGTACTTTAGGGCAGGGAAAAAAAAATAGCTGAAGACTAGTTTCTCCGAAAATGAAATACAAACTCAGAGTATTCAATATTTTTTTCCAGTCTAAATTTTCTATTCTCATCAATAGAATTCATTGTAGCAGCTTAAAAACAGTGATGAGTTCAAATATATAATTATACTATCTACAAAATGTTCCATAATGATGATCATATAAATGATCCAGGTTCACTTTTTATATTCTAAATGATACTTGTTATTTTCTTCATACAATGACCTAGAAATGCAAAGAAAAACTATGCTTTTTTTGAAGTTCAAAGCAATTTTAGTATTATGTACATAAGCTTGTTAAAACAAATTTTGGTCCTAGTTAGATATGTTCTTAAAAAGCAAAGCTATTAACTTTTGTAATTTGAGAGCATCAATATATCATGAAAAGTCATCTTTTTTTTAAAGTACGGGCACTCTAAAACTTTAATTTCAAATATACAGAACAGAAACAAAACCGATGCCCAAAGAACTGTCCTCTGGGGCATTGAGAATAAGTTCTATTTCAACACAAATCCTTAGATTTAGAAGATTTTTCTCTCATAGATTACAGTACTCCACACTTGATTGAACATTTTGAGCAACTGGATAAACCATACTTTTTTTTATGTACAAATAAATTATTCCTTGTAGCTATTACAATTCTCCTGAAAGCTTCTAGAAATCATATTGCAATGCAAGTGCAATTGAAAATATATAATATGCTAAGGCCATAGATAAAGTTCACCATTACTTGTACAAATTAATATAATTTACTGGAGCTTTCTTTCTGTGCCTGATGGTATACAACTGAACATTTGGCCTATCTCAAATCCGTTTTCAGCTCAAAAATGTGATTGATTCATGATGAAATAAGTTATCCTTTTCCCTACTTTGATTCTCAGGGGGAAAAATGAAAAGAAAATAAAAACCTTCCCTACCTGGAACATGACATTTAAGATTATGGTCCCCTTACATAAATACAGTAGGCCAATCTTGTTTCTATGAACTTTCATCAGAGGAGTGTGTGTCTGTGGGTGTGTTAGGTGAGTAGTTATGTCTAAAATGTAGCTGTTCTTGAATGTTTCTTTTTTTTATTTTTTAAATGTTTTCTTTATTTTTGAGAGAGAGAGAGAGAGAGAGAGAGACAGCTTTAGCAGGAAAGGGTCAGAGAGAGGGGGAGACACAGAATCTGAAGACAGGCTCCAGGCTCTGAGCTGTCAGCGCAGAGCCCGACGCGGGGCTCTGACCCACGAACCGCAAGATCATGACCTGAGCCGAAGCCGATGCTCAACCGATTGAGCTACCCAGGCGCCCCAAATGTTTCTTGTTCCTCAAATTCTATCTTGTTCACTGCCAATCTATTTTTAATGGTATCTTCTCTCTTTCTAGTCCAGTATTTTTTGGCAATATATATATTTTTTCTCTAATTTTCAGTGTTGTTCTCTTCTTCACCTATGGAGTTAAAGCTTTCATTTATTTTTCTTCTAAAGGAAATGCTAGTGTTAGAAATTGATAAATTTTGTTGACATTGGCAATAGTAAATAATAAACAAAATATTGAAAATCAAAGATAAACTTAATATAATCAGAATCTAAAGATTGAAACTTATCTTGCTATCTAGGAATATTGAAGAACATGTTCATCAGGATTCCATATAATCAAAGATAGTATCTTTTTTGCAAAATGTAGGAAAAATTATATTTTCTTTTCTGTTTCTTCATTTTATTTGGCCCTTCTATAGGAAAAAGTGAAAATGTGATGTGAAAGCACTTTAAAGCATACAGTACGTTATGGGTTGAACTGTGTCCCCTCAATTTGTATGTTGATGACCTAACCCCCTACGTACCTAACAATGGGAGCTTATTTGGAGATAAGTCTTTATAAAGGTAATCAATGGAAAATGGAGTCATGAGAATGAATCCTAATCCAATATGATTGGAGCCTTTAAGATTCCATGAAATTAAATTCTGATTCCATTATTTACTAGCTGTGTGTTTTTATCCAGCTTACCTTATCTGTGTTCATATCTCCCTACATAACTTGTGGAATTAGGGCAAAATGATCACCTTATAAAATAGGCAAGAAAAAAATATTGTTAAAAATACTGAAATAAAAAACCTTGTTTTTTAGGAATATTTTATAACATAAAAAATGTAAAATGCTATAAATAAATATCTTATTCTTACACATTACAACAAATAATAATTAATGAAAATGTTATATTTGTAAGAACTTCATTTATCAAGAATATATTTGAAAATGACATCAGTCAATATTTGCAAATGTAAGATCACAAATAATTCTTGGTAATTTTTCATTTTGAGAAAAAGATTTCTGCCGATGTAACTAATAGAGTGGTTAAGAATATTTTATAGACTGTATTACCATTGGGATTAATTTCTGATCAATTATTTAGAAACATAATTGTTAGTGGATCTAGAGCTTATGATCCTCATGGGAACAATTATTCTAAAACAGGTTTGATTCAATGCACATCAGTTTCACATAACTCTAAAATCAATTTTAAATTTAAATAGACTCAATGATATTTTCATGTTTCCTCCCACATTTCCTGTAATTTGTAGAGTCAATTTAAGACACCAAAAGTAGATTCCTGATGTGTGTATAATTCCAAATATTATTAATATATTAATGCAGTATATTATCTCTCAATTGTCAATCAGGAAGACAAATTAATTTTTAAAATGTTTTTCTCATTATGGACTGATGATTTAAATGTTTTTGAAGTTTTTATTTATTTTTGACAGAGAGAGAGGGTGGGGGGTGAGCATGAGCTTCGGAGGGGCAGAGAGAGAGGGAGACACAGAATCTGAAGTAGGCACGAGGCTCTGAGCTGTCACCACTCATGAACCCTGAGATCATGACCTGGGCTGAAGTCAGTCGTTCAACCAGCTGAATCACCCAGGTGCCCTTTAAGAACTGATGATTTAAAGCTTCTTTTCTGTCCAGTGTGATGCTCTTTATGCTCAATTCTTATTTTTAATACTGTGGGAATTTGCTTTAGAATATTAGTGCTGTTTTTGAAAGTAGATATTTTAAACTCTTGGAAGAACTCTAATCACTTCCTGATAAGCTTTATTAAACGTCCATGTGCACCCTTTAATTTTGTAATAACATACTGACATCGTATATGGCCTCAGCACCAGAGTTCTTGTCAGAGGGTTAATATCTGTGTACTTACCAGGGAGATGGACAATCAAGACATTCTCCCAACACAGGGCCCGGTGCTGCTCACATACGGGGAATCCATTCTTTCTTAGAGCTGTGGCTACTGTGCCCAGGTCCTACCTGTCCACCAGGTACCTGAGGATGGCCCTGATTGCTCTGAAGCCTATACCTGTGTGCTGGGCTACCAGGTCAATTGCTCAATGCCCCTGCGCCTGTCAGTCCTTGATCCCGAGCTGGAGTTTGTATGTGCTCTCCCAACTATCTCCCTTGCTCACTCACGTGCTCCCTCATCTCACAGACGCACATGCAGTTCCAAGATAAGAATATTAAGTATTTCGGTGACACCAGAGCTATGATCCATGTACTGGGCTCTTCTGAGAACACGGCCCTATGCCTGTCCTGTTCATGTTTGCTTGATAAACTAAAAGATTAGAATAATAGTACCTACCCAATAGAGTTAGTGATGGTACTAAATTAGTTTATATGTATATACATATGACAAATTTACAGAAGAGTCTGATCATAGCAAACACTCAGTAGATATTAATCCTTGTATTATAATGACATATGAAACTCAGGCACTGTCTCAAAAGTGTTCATAAGCTAGTTAGAGAGAAGGCACGTGAACAACTTATTACAATTTTCAATAATAAAATATCACTAGGCATCAAGAATATTAAAATGTCCTGTCTACAAGGGATTTATAGAGGTGACACTGATAAACACATGTAATTCAATATAATGAGTATAATATAATTTCCATTTCCATGGACGATGTAGGTCTCAACAGAATGTTACTTGTAACATCAAATGGGGAAAAAAGATAATCTATAAAATCAAAACTTTTCTGGGACCCATCAGAGAGCCAACTAGGTGAACTGAATTCTAAAGGGTGACAAGTTCCTTCAAAAAGACACTGAACATGCAAACTATTTTGTCTTTGGTGGACTATGGGAAGAAGAAATGAAAGATATAAACATGGGTAAGAAGGAAACAACTGAAATTTTAAGGAATTTAAAGATTAAGTGTCAGCTAGCCAAAGAATTTAGAATCCTTAGAAACGCCAGGCACAAAGGTCATCTACACTTCCCTCTTCGGTTTTTTAACAGAAACCTCCATCTCATGAATGTAAGAAAGCATGGGATCAGAAAAGGGGACCTAAAGAATCAGCTGCTGGATGATAGCCATGAAATCTAGACTCTTCTTTCATAGGAACAAAATCCTTCCCCTGCTATGGATCACAGCCACAACTTTGTACTTTTGTAGTGACTCAAAGCAAAGCTGCTGGAAGAGGGGTAGGAAACTCACTTGCCCAAGAGCCCCCATTCTTACAAGACAGGGAGAGATGAAAGGAAAGGTGAGAAAATCCCACCCTGCAACCACAGCGCACAGGGCTTACCTAAGAACTAGGCTGGAACAGAACTGAGAAACCTCTCTGCCCCACCAAGAGGCTTGCGCCACGTGACAAGCAACAGTAGTCAACTGCTGGTGTCGCTGCAGAAGCATAGACACCTTCTCTGTCACACCCACGTGAGACCTGCTCAAAGCTGATGGCGGAGGGCAGAAAGTCTGAGATAGCCCTCCAGCTTCACATTAACTTAAGGGTAGCCTCCCTTCCTCACCTCAAGAACCCAGAATCATCTCCACCCATAGTTAGGCCATAGCAGAACACTGCCATTAGATGGCATCAGATCTCAACCAAGTCCCAGGCAGGTCTGGGCTTCCCAGCTCTATGCCCGGACTCTTCTTTCTAGATGCAGTGCCTAGCCCCAGTCATTTCATAATTTTTGCTATATTGCCTTTAATACTATTTCTTTTTCTTATTTTCCAGCTGCCCTTGTGACATTGGATATGCTTTTCTCCCCCCTTCTCTGTTTACTAAAATAATGTATTCCAACTAGGTGTGTGACTGCTTGGGAGGAAGAGATCACACACAAATACACAGAGCACTCAAAAATGAAATAAATGTCGTAGCCCAATTTCTCAAGAATAAAAATATTTCTGGGTGCCTGGATGGCTCAGTCAGTTAAGCATCAGACCCTTGGTTTCAGCTCAGGTCATGATCTCATGGTTCACACGTCAGGCTCTGCACTGCTGGCCCAAAGCCTGCTTGCAATTTGTCTCTCTATCCCTCTCTCTGCCCCTCCCCACCTCTCTCTCTCTCTCTCTCTCTCTCTCTCTCTCTCTCTCTCTTAAAAAATAAGTATATAAGCATAAAAGAATAAAAAAGTTTCTGAAGTACAGTGACACACAGGAAGAGAGGACGTAGTGCATGTTTTAGTGTGGTTTCTCATGATCCTCAGGGATCCCGATGGAACATGGAGCTACCATTGCCAACACATATATGCTGTTTTGCCAGATCTGGAAACTTCGACTCTTGCGATATCATGGATCAGTAAGTGGGGATAGCTGCCAGATATTTTAAACATAAAAGTAATTTTCTTTTTTCTCTGCAGCAACTTTTTACTTTTAGCAGGCATTGATAGCCTTGCCTAAATCGATTAGT
Organism: Suricata suricatta; assembly: GCF_006229205.1. Classification (NCBI taxonomy): domain Eukaryota; kingdom Metazoa; phylum Chordata; class Mammalia; order Carnivora; family Herpestidae; genus Suricata; species Suricata suricatta. The sequence goes on along the minus strand of NC_043709.1, from coordinate 32,497,777 downwards.
ACATAGAAGATGATAAAATGGTGATTTGCTACTTGTAGGTTTATGCCGTTTTATTTCCTCTTATTTTATTTTGGTTACAAGAGAGAAAAAAATATATAAACATGAATTATCAGCTTTCTGGTGTAGCCTGATATCAGACCAGTTTAGAAGTAGAGAGAATGAAAAGAGATAGTGGAGTTCAAAGATTTTTAAAAAATAGTGAAAAAAAAGTCATAGTCACTAGCTTAGTTCCTGGACCTGAGCCAGTTTTCTGACATCTATGTATTGATAGAGGAGGTGGTCAGGTCTCTAAATGGAAGGCCCCTGCAACGTGTAAATCTTACAATGATTCCCTAGCTTAAAAAATGTGTTTTTAAAAATAAAACATTTAAAGTCTTTTCCATTGTATATTTGATGAATTTCCAATAAGCAAGAACTTCTTGCTCTCTTCATCATTTAATTCAGAGTTGGGAGTCTTAAACCTCAACTTACATTTCTCGTCCTGACCTTCATGGTTTTGTATGAATTTACCCTTACTTGACCTCTCAATCTCGTCTACAGTTCCCTTCTGTGATCAGCGCAGTAAAGATGCACTTGCCCCTTATTTCTCAAGCATATTCAGCTTTGCTCGGTGCTTAAACCAGGTCATAATGTGACTTCTTGTCTTTCATTTCTTAGCTTGAGTGTTCTCTACACAGAGAATTTTTCCCTGACCATTCAATGTTAAGTAGCTACTACCTATTCTATGTAGGAGAACACTCCCTAAAATCCATCATAGCACAGGTGATGTGTGACAGCTATGTTTTCTTTTCTGCCTTTCCCCAGTAGAAAGGAAATTCCAGGAGAATAGGTATTTTGGCTATGTGTTCCTTGCTGTATCTCGCCACCTAGAATAGAATTAAAAACAAGATTTTTGAGTAAAAGAAATACTTTAGTTTATGCACTCATGATATCTCTATGCCTTTTAATAGTATTAGGTATTAAATATGAGCTTAAAATTGTCTTAAAAATACAATGCACTAGGGGTTTTGCTTCCAGAAGTGGTAGCCGTGGTGATCTGTTTCAGCTCTTGTACTGAGAAGGATTAAGAAAGTGTGTGTGTGTGTGTGTGTGTGTGTGTGTGTGTGTGTGATATCACATTGTGAGGCAAACAAGGCAATTACATTGCCAAATGTTAAAGGAATAGATATAAGATCTAGAGCCTGTATTTACCTCTACTTTACCTTTTGTGGGATATACCAGTTCTGGAAGAAGTGATTGTGATGTGAAGCTGATGAGACTTTTTGAAAAATTTACAAGAATCAGAATTAAAGTTGGGTTCAGTAGTCAACATGAGGCATTGGTAAATCACCCTACGTTTTGTTTAAAATCCTAATGGTCTACACCCCCCAAATAAAGATAAAACCCACTTGTGGGGATTAAAGTAAGACTTCTAACTTCATTCCCTGCTAGTGGTAAGGTGATTCTAGGTTGTTGATGACCCTAGCCACCTGCAGAAACAAACACAAATCTGCTTCAGAGTAAATATAATTCTTTTAGACCTCAAATTCTCTTTACATATATTGAACCTAGCAAACAATAAAGAACAATCAGGCAAATGAAAAACAAAAGAAAAAGAAAAAATGAAACAAACAACAGTACTCAACTACAACAAACTACTGCTACAATGATTTTAGAAAGCAACACATACATGAATGCCAAAATACCATCTCAACCTCAACCTGAAGCTAAACTCTTAGTCTCCTCCCCAGACTCATTCCACCATGGCCTTCCTTGTTGCTGTCAAAGGTACTGCCATGTTTCCATTGCACAGCCTAAGAGTTTGCTGTTACCTTTGACTGCTTTCTTTTTTTGTCATACCACATATGTAGTTGGTTAGGAAGCCCTCACTCTTATTTAAAAATACAGATAAATACATAATATGACCATTTCTCATCACTTCCATAGCTACAAACTTGTTACTTGATTCTTACTGAATTGTCTGTAGTCTCAATATTGTAGTCAGGTGACTCTATTAAAGCATAGATCAATCCAGATTTTCCTCTGCTTAAAATTTTGCCACAGTTTTGCCCTTCTATTCAGAACAAAAGAAGTGCTTAAAATGACACAATGTCCTGTATATTTCTAAATCTATGTTAAGGCCTTACATTCTGTTTTATAACTGTACCATAAAATAAATATCTCCCTCAAATTTTTACAGCAATACTTGTGTTCTAGGATGTCAAACTTTATGTGTTTTCCTATAATATACATGTTTACATTGAGCCAGGAAGTATTCTGTTGGCAATGTAAAAACTACTACTCACTGGAAGTCTATATTTATAATTTTGTTTCAAAAACTCATAATTTTGGCAGCAGAATTAGGTTTCAGTCATTGTAAGTGAAGATTATTCTATGTTGATCAATGACTATCAACTGATATTGTAAATAAGCAATGCTTTAAAAAAATATCTTGGCCTACCAATTTATTTTTGCATGAGTTTGCCTTATTACTTTTATCATTTTTTTTTTGCATAATGCCTTCTGATTAAAGTAGCCTCTCATTGGGCACCACAAAGCCATTTTAATAACCTATTTTAATCTGTTGATAGTCTAAAGATTAACAAACTTGGGCATATGTCGGTTTTAACTTTATTTTGGGGGAGGTTTGCTTTTGTGTAATGTTTCCAAATTAAAGCAATCTCCCACTAGATTCCTGGTGGAGTCTTTTATTAATGTATTTCAATCTAATGATAATTGAAAGATAAGTAAACTTGGATATAAATAAATTTTGAAGTAAAGAACTGTAGGGGGGCAGAGTTGCTAGAAACTAGAGCACTACCCTAATTAACATATGGTTATCATTTCTTTTGTTCATAAAGCTAAGCTTAGAGCTACACTGAAGTTCAAGGTTGTTAAATTTTGAAAGTAGAATTTTCACTGGAACACAGTTTCCACTGGCCTCTCAAGTATATTTTTTTCTTTTCCTTATCTACTTAAACAGAAATTATACCTATCCTTTATGTTCTTAAATCCAATCAAATTAAGTTATGTAATGAATAATAAAGTAGAAATTAAGACTCTATGCCTGTTTTACATAAACTTTTTTTTAGCAAGATGACTAATACGTTAATAAATCTAACAACCTTGGTTATGGCCACTATGACCTGGACCCTCCTAGTCCACATCCTGAATCAGGATCTCAGACGTCACTTAGAGCTGAGTTGTGACATGTCAGTGGAAAAATGGAAGCCACATTTTGATATTCAATTCTGGGGAGGAAATGGTTGTGCCAAAAACAATTCTCTTTGTAATTTTTCATTTCAATTATCTGCAGGATAATGGCTAAAGTGTGTTTTCTTCTCTTTTGTTCTGATTTGGTAAGGAAGCACAAGATCAGTCAATATAGACCATCTGAAGAGAGCTGCCAAGACCATTCCTTATAAAGAGGATAATTTTTACACAATAGGGGGTACAAACACATTTCCTTCCCCTGTTAAAATTCTGTCTACCTTTGGACAGGAAAACAGCCCCACTCTACTTTCCCAAATTAGATAGTACTAGATGTATAGAAAGAAGGCAAATTATTTCTTTAAGTATCATACATTTTGAGATAAAACGTTTGAAATTTGCGTTGATAGCAATGTTTGATTTTACACACTTTTTTAGACATAAACACATCTTAGTATATGTTATATTCTCTGAGTACTTCTCTTAATAATTACTTTTCTCTTTACATGCCCACAAAAGGGACTAACTTAACTCTACAGTGTATAATGATAAGTTATTGTTTAACTCATTAAAACTTAAGTAAGGAAGAAAATCTTGAAGAGACTTACTTTCCTATATATATGTTTTCTTTTACAAAATAACAATGGTTTCTATGCAAAATCTATTTTCTTAGTAATATTTTCTAAAATTCTAACTTCTGTACTCTTATAAGACTTTTGATACTAAACTCAATTTAGAGAAATATTAGAAGAAATGGCACCCATTAGGCTGGATTTAAAATTCTAAAGTTTAGAAATATTTTGTCCATTTCATTTTTCAATTTGCAAATTGTAAATTTTTTTCTTAAACACATAAAAAGGCCACTTGGAAGTCTTTAAACTATATTCTTAGTCCATTCAATAAGTCTTTTTTAATGTTTATTAATTTTTGAGAGAGAGAGAGAGAAACAGAGTGCAAGGAGGGGAAGAGTAGAGAGAGAGAGGGAGAGAGAATCGTGAGCAGGCTCCAGACCTGACATGGGGCTCAAACCCACGAACCATGAGATCATGACCTGAGCTGAAGTCAGATAGTTAATCAACTGAGCCACCCAGGTGCCCCATTTCATTCAGTAAATCTTGATTGAATGCTGACTTTGTATTGGACATACCTCTTCAGTATTAATGACAAAGCAAGAAAAAAGGAAGGAATTTTCTGTCCCCCAGGTGACTTAATATAAGTGAATGTAATTAAAAAGAAAGTATCGATTGCTATAGAAATATTCTGACTTTCCTTGTACATTGAACTTTTTCTCAAAGTGATGAAATTTAATGTTTATTCCCCCCCATGCCTTTTACCTATACATTGGATTGATCTTTTAAAATTGTTTGAAAGCAAACAGGATTTATGTTTCTGACCAGGATTCTTTTTTTCCTAGAGACACAAAAGAGGTAACATATAGTTTATAATTCAGAGAGCCCTTATTCACTTCCCCATTTCTTTGTGACACATTCTGTTTCAAATAAGTCAGTGCAGAATGCATAGACCAGCTTCATATGCTATGAGCAAATCTACAAGTCGGATAGGTGTGAAGTAGTTCTTATTTTTTCATTGGCCTGAATATTGATGAACTCCCCAAAGACAGTACCAGGTTAAGCTTCTACCACTGAACCACCTTTATTTTGCAGTGTGTGCAGTTCACATACTTGCAGTGATGTGAATGGCTTGCTTGACCAGAATGGTGAAATCACATTCATATGCTCTGACTCATCTTTGTACTTATTTTGATTAGAATTTTTCTGAGGGCAAAGAACACGCCTTATTCATCACTTTAAAATAATCAAATACAAATCAAACAAAAGGCATTACAACAGTAGTTAAGCAATTCATATGCATTAAGTTATTTGTTGTTGACTTATGTAACTAAATTTTGGGGAGATGAAAACAGGGCTGTGCTTTCAAATTAACTCGGGGGACTTCCTTGGTTACTCTATGACTGAAGCGTTGCCAGTTCCACATACAGGACATGAAACCAAAGCAGTGCATCTGAGATTTAGTTTGGCTATTAATTTCTTCAGAAGTTGACCTTTCTTTTTCACCGGACATACTGCTCATACTCTCCTACTCTCTCCTTCCCTCAGACCATAGCTCTTCTTTATTTTCCCGTATTTCCTGTCTTTACCCTTACCACATGGTTTATAATTGTAAATTGTAGTCCCACACAGACAATGAGCTCATTAAGCACAGGAAGTATGTTTTATTCTTCTTTACAGACTTGTTACCTAGTGTTGAAGACTTTGAATTAATTAATATATTCCTATGCTTTAGAGTGTTGCTTGGATGAATTGAATGAATGGATGAGTGAAAGAGATGGTCGTCATTTTGACTAAACAGTCATTCTTCTCTGCTCTGGAACCCAATCAATTCTCTGGAACAATTTTCATTCTGCCTTCAGAATGGTTTTGTTTTCTGGCCTGATTGTAACAGACAAATCTTAAATACAAACAATTTAAATTTATTGATACAGAAGGTCACTCAGCACAGCTATATCTAAAATTCCAGATGAATTGAAAGAATGAGGCAGGCAGCTACTAGGTAAAAGCTTAGTCTTTTGTGTCAAGAACAAAACAAAACAAAAGCAAAAACAAAAAAACCCAAAAACATCCTATGTTAGAATATAGGTTCTCTATGTGACAGACATAAGATATCCTTAGGTAACGTACATAATTTTTCAGAGCTTCTCCTTTTGAGTAATGATTGTTTTGTAATATTGCTATGAAAAAATATATATACAAAGAGCTTACTCCAATGCTTGTATACATTAAATGCCATAATCTTACATATATCATAAATATGAGCATTATGGCTTGTGAGGAATAATAATAAATCAGATGGATAGGAAAGTTGTAAGATGAAGAAAACACAAAGAGCAATGGGCGTCCATATTACAGGGTGTAGTAACAAACAAACAGTAACTCATGAAGTTATAGATCCTAGACGGTAATTTCATGATGGGGTTTTTATATTCACAAAGTGGCCGTGGCTATTGTGGTAAATATCCATGTGTACCTGGGACCATTCTACTTTACACTACTTGTCTCTGTTAACTGTTAATAGCTCTCCATTTCATTCTCAAAGTTGCCAGAATTGTACAGTTACTAAATGATGGCAAATGTGCTAATCTGGAAAATTTTAGGAGAAACTTTCTGAAATATTTAATAAGCATCATACAATGAAACTTTGCAAGAACATGTATAGATGAGTTTCATCTTCTGTATGCAAAGTCTAGTTTTTCAGGATTTCTGATCTATTCAGATAAGACCATCTGGAATGCAAATGTCTTTTCAGCAATTCACGTCAGTTTCCTCTTGCAATCCTGATAAAAATGTAATTTGCATGGCTAGAAGTGAAACATACCAAAGGACTCCCTTGAGTTGCATTTTTACTTTTTCTTCTTTTTCTTTCACTAGCCTCTGAAAACTTATTCCCACAGTCAGCTTATTTTAAAAAGACCTTTTTTTCCTCCCTCTTTATGATCTGAGATTCAGGAGTTGAAAAATAGCGAGAAATGTCCACTTTCTTTATTTCTCCCTTTCTATACAGAATAACATCCTTTCTCATAACAAGTGTTCAAGAGAGGATATTAGTATATTCTATCCTATTATTGGGATATAGGACATTCTTCCTTGTTGTTATTTACCAATCTTCTTTGTTAGCAACATGAAAATAGCCTTGTTACTTCAAGTGATTTCTACAAGTCTGTTCTCAGCCCTTATCTAAAAGACAAAACAAATACAAAACAAATTGCACAGTTATTCATGAATATAACCATCTTTGCAATCAAAGGTATTTATAATCGGGAAAGCAAATATAGGGGCGCCTGGGTGGCTCTGTCAGTTGAGTGTCTGACTCAGGTCATGATCTTGGGGTTTGGGAGTTGGAGCCCTGCAACCGGCTCTGTGTTGGTGGTGTGGAGCCTGTTGGGATTCTCTCTCCCCTTTTTCTCTGGCCCTATCTCACTCGCACTCTCACTTTCTAAAAATAAATAAATAAACTTAAAATGATTTTTTTAAAAAGAAAGCAAACATGAAGACTGCTTATCTTCAATAGATCAGTTTTTGAAAATTCCTCCAAGGTATTTCACAGCATTCTCACTGTAACTGTTAAATCATATTAATGGTAAAGCAATATCAGATTATGGTAATGTACAAAAGAATAGCATTTTAAACTATTATTCGTGAATATAAAGAGACTCAGATCTCATTTTTAGAAATTTAAAGATTTTCAGATAATATTCACATTGTCAGAAATTTGCAATTGAAAGAGCTGTGGGGGATTTTCTTGGCAAGTTATAAGCACAAATTTATAGTTCTTTTAATTCCAAGAAAATTGAAGAGACTCAATAGTATTTCAAAAGACATTTTAATCAGTGATGATGGCTTCTTAGAAAGGGAAATGATTGTGAAGTATTGATGTGCTAACTCATCTCTGTAAGTATAATAAAATTATGCTGAGTTGAACTTTGACAGATTTTATTTTCTTGTTTTGTAGTCACTATCCAATCTGGTTAAGCATAAAAGCCAGTAAACTTATAGGTAATGAGACACTATTTGACTATTTTAGACCAATTTTAATATTCCAGATATTCAGAATGTTCAAAGTTAAAGCGTTGCCACAGAAAAATACATCAACTTTGTCCTGATATTTATTTAATAACTAATTTGTCAGAAAATATTACTTTTAGAATTTTTAATCAGTTATATTAAAAATTAAGTGAAATATTTTTATTTTCAGAGCTATCCACTTTTTACTAATCTGGCCTGGTTTTCAGTCTTAGATCTTTACTGTCTCTCAGATCACAGATTGGATTTATGTTTATTGGCCATTCTTTCAAACAACCTCCAACCTTTCAGTTTATTCGATGTAGCACTCTGCTATATAACCATTCTGGGCAGAACAACTCTCTAGAAAGGTTTAGAAATATCCAAGATTACAAACTAAAATGATCAAAAGGTTAAAGTCAAAGTGGGAAAATGTTTCCTCCAATCTCTCTACCTTCTTCTTTGGATTATTCAGGGCATTGAGTCCAAGGATATACAATAGGGATAAAGATGGTTATGAGATACTAACGTGGGATAATAAAGGAACCCTCGCTTCCACTTGACCAATCATCCAAATCAATGCAACTCAAGTAAAATAATTATAAAATATGCCAGTTTTTCATCATATCCATTATTTAATTGATATTATTATAGCAGAAATTAATTTTGGATTACTTAAGATATGTGAATTAATAGTTAAAATGCTTAGCTTTTTGATTATGTGTGTAAAATTGGTAACAGAAAGTACAGATATTTATGATTTCTATTATCTTCTAAGAAGTGGAGATCCTAATATCCTAATAACTATGGGTGTTTTTTTAATTTGTGGGTCGCTCAAAGCTGTTAGCCTAAACACTTTGCATAAATTTGTGGTGGGGATCCTGACTGGGAAGGGGAAGAAGCTGAAGGCAGGGAGAGAGTGGGGAAGAGAGAGAGAGGCTGCCTTAGGGTAGAGAGATGTTTTGGGGAGAAAAAGATATTTTTCCCTCTTCCTCTTCTGTCTTCTACAAAAAAAAAATTGCTCACAAACTGCTTTGTGTTTTTAAAATGGCTTTTCTTCTGAGGATAAAGAAAAATGCTGAGCCCTGTTCCAAAGCTGACCCATACTAAAACCTATAGATATTCAGATGATTTACTACATGCTTTTGTGTTTATCTATCTATCTATCTATCTATCTATCTATCTATCTATCTACCTACCTACCTACCTATCTGTCTATAATCTATCTATCTATCTATCTATCTATCTATCTATCATCTATCTATCTATCATCTATCGAAGAAAGAGTGACTGAGAGGGAGAAAAAAACAAAAGCTAAAATTAAGTGACAACTTTAACATTTCTCCAATGACTACAAAGCACATTTTTAAAGGAGAATCATTGATGTCTGTATTTTGTTATAATCTACTGAAAAGGCCGTGATCCTATTTGGAATTGAAGTTAAAGAAAATAGTAGACCATCATTTTATATTATTCCGTAGAGAATATTCATAGAAAAATAAGAACATAAGAGAAAATATTAAAAATTTAAAAAACAGTGAAAGTCTATATCAATTAAGGAACTGAAGTAATTAATGTAATAGTTAATGTAATAGTGATCATTCTACATTTTATTTTCAGCTTTGGTCTTGTTTTTATTCTCAAAAATCAAAGAATAAAAGGGAGAGAGATTAGTATGGAACAGAGGAACTGGAGAGACAGAGGAAAGGAAGCTAACGTAGCTATCAAAATAGACTGAGATGTCTATTCACCAAGATTATGGTTTCTCAACCTATTTTTCTCCCTGAACATTTTATGCTCTTCCTTTATATTGCTTACCACAATTATAATTAATATCTATTGGTATCTCTTTTCCTTCTTTGGACTGAAATCTCCATGAAGATGTACTCAATGTCAAAATCATGTACCTCTCACTCCAAATATGTCTTTTTCTCATGTCTGCATTAAAAAAAAATTACCACCAACCACCTAAGAGCAAAACCTAGAAACCTAGGAGTCTGTGTTGACATCCTGCCTTCTCTCACCATTCATACATAATTTGTCATGACATCTTATTGATTTTAATTTCCTAAATATTCCTTGAGTCAAGATATTTCCTCCTAGTATATCACAGCATCACTGTAGCAACTCTCTCCTTGATCTCTAACTGGTTGTTTGCATCTGAACTAGGATCCAAGAACCCTCCTCCAACCACAACCCCACTCCCCTACCCTGACCAGGTACACAGTCAATTTCTACATTTGCAACTAGAGTCATCTTTCCAAAATGCAACTCCTACATTGTATCTTCTTTCCCTAGAGTGAAGACTGGCCCTCAGGTCCCTCTTTAATCAGATTTCACATCTTGTACTCTCCCAAGCTTGTACTAGTCACATGAATGATTTTATTCCTTTATAAAAGGAATGAGAGTCTGCATCATAATACCAAACTGGTCCCTTTACCAAAAGTGCTTTTCTCTCCCTGTTTCACCTTCTTATCTGCTACTTATCCTTTAGATCTTGGCTCAAGTGGTACTTCCATGGGTTAGACTTCACTGAATTTCCACTTTAGGTCAGTCCCTCATTTAAAGGTTTCCTAGCACTGTATGCCTTTTTCTTTCTTTCTTTTTTCTTTTGCCACATTCGTTGCATTTGAAATTTGCCAATAATTTGTGGTTAGTTGATTAATATCTACTTACCCCAGTAGAGAAAACTACAAGAAAGAAGGGAAGGTAGCAGCTTGTGTAGTGAGTGCAGTGCCTGGCTCAAGAAATATTTGTTGAATGAACCAACACATAAACTAAGGTCTATATGTTTTATAGAGAAAGAAGAGTTTAGGCCACAATACCTTCTTAGTAAAATTTTTCTTTTTAGCTTTTGAGTTCAAAGGTGAAATGGGGAAATAACAAATTGCTCAATATAAAATTCCAAAATTTCTTGTGTAAGTAAAAATAGAGAAGTGACAGACACATAGAATAGGCGGTAACAGTGGCTACCTGTGGCTTGAAAAGAATGTTACCCACCCAGGATAGTTCCTGTTACATTCAGGGGTGGGATTGTTTTTCCTTTCTAATTTGCTCATAATAGCTTTCATTAATCCTTTACAACCTGATTGAATCATGACATTTTCCCCAAAACCACCCCAAACTATCCAGTCTTAATATTGCCAACAATGTTTGAGTACAACGTACAAGAGTGTCTGTGTTTGTGTATGATAGTTACTATGGTTAGGAGATATTTCCTGAGAATGGTCTTTTAAAGCAGCTGTCATAATCAGGTGAACAGCTGTTCCAGAGTTGATAAGACGGAGAGAGTAGATAGCATACAGACATTGTTGCCAATGGCTACAACAGTTCCAAGATATCTTGAATATTACATTTTCATACTTTCATATGAACATACTTTCGGTAATACCAGGCAAATAAATTTATAAGGCACATGTTAGCAATCCTTTTATAAGAAGAGAAATTATAACCAAATAATCAAAAATAGTATTCAAATATAATAAAAACTGTTGGATATAAAAAGGAAGTTCAATGAATAATGGGGGGAGAGACTAATATGGAAAAGAGGAAATGGAGAGATAGAGGAAAAGAAACTAAAATTAGAGGGAGATAAGTAAAGAAACATTCATGTCATTAAGAGACTTCATGTCAAATTTTAAAAATAAATATATGATCACATCCCATCAGTGTAACAATAAAATTATATTGCTTAAGTACTATAATCATGTCTTGATTAAATTGGTCCTTCCCTTTTCTCAAGTACAAAATTAATGACAAAATTCTAGTTGGTAAAGGATCAAATGTTTGAAAGATTTGTAAGAGCTTCACAGAATACATAACAGTATATTACAAATGACTTAGAGCAAACTCAACCTTTCTTCTTATTGAAGTTTATAATCTGAATACAGGCACAGATTTAAAAAATCAAATACCTCGTATAGTAAGCTAAATTAATCCCATAGCTTCCCTTTAAGGGCAGTTATGAGATATTCTTTACATACGTGGATATACATGTACTAACTAAATTCTGTGCACTTTAAATGTATTTAAAATTCCAGGTTTTGTTTTGGTTTGTTTTTGCCCTGAGATACATAATATTCAGGAATCACTTGAGGTATTATAAGAAAATGACTCTAACATATGATGTTATATGGCTGCTTTCCACAAGCCAAGAGGAGAGGTCTCACCAGAAACTGACCTTCTGGCACCTTGGTCTTACACTTCCAGTCTCCAGATTGTGAGAAAGTTAATTTGTGTTATTTAAGCCACTCCATCTGTAATACTCTCTTATGGTGGCCCTATCTGTCCAACATATATACCATCATATTTTATTTTATAAATTCACTTGAACTACAGCCAGATCTAACACAGACATACATATTTAATGAGGACAGTTAAATGAATAAACATGTAGGGTCATGTATTTAAAAAATGACCTATACTAAAGGTACTTAACATATTTTTTAAATTAAAAACATTAGTTCTTTTGGTGAATATCTGGTTCTTCTTGCTTTGGAAGTATTTTCTATTAAATTACTTTTAAGTAATATCCAAGAACAACATATGAATGTCTTCCCTCATCATGTATTTTGGCAATATATGTGCAAAAACGATGAGGCAGAACAGCAAAAAGCAAGAAGATTAAGACTTATTAAGTATCCTCTTTGACATAGCTGTAGTAACTTCTTTTCAGATATGCCTCCTGAGGCAAGGGAAACACAAGCCAAAATAAACTATTGGGACCACGTCAAAATTAAAAACTTCTGAACAGTGGAAGAAACAATCAAAAAAGTAAAAAGCAGCCTGCATAATGGGAGACGATATTTGTCATGACTGAGAAAGGTTTAGTATACAAAATATATAAAGAACTTATAAAACTCTAAACCCCCAACCAAATAACCCAATTTTAAAAGGGCAGAAGACATGAATAGATACTTTTCCAAAGAAAACCTTCAGATGGCAACATACACATGAAAAGATGCTCAACATCAGTGATCATCAGGGATATGAAAATCAAAAATACAATGACATCCCACCTCACACCTGTCAGAATGGCTAAAGTCAAGAACACAAGAAACAACGGGCATTGGTGGAGATGTAGAGAAGTGGGGAGTTCTTTCACTGTTGGTGGGAATGAGAACAGGGGCAGCCACTGTGGAAGAGTATGGAGGTTTCTCACAAAGTTAAAAATATAACTACCCTATGACCCAGCAATTGCACTACTCAGTATTTACCCAAAGAATACAAAAATACTAATTCTAAGGAATACATGCACCCTAATGTTTATAGCACCGTTATCTACAATAGCCAAATTATGGAAACAGCCCAAGTGTCCATTGACTGATGAAAGGATAAAGAAGCAGTACATATACGCAATGGAATATTACTCAACCATAAAAAAGAATAAAATCTTACCATTTGCAATGACATGGATGGAGTTACACAGCATTATGCTTAATGAAATAAATCAGCCAGAGAAAGACAAATACTTAATATCCAGATGAAATAACTGATTAAAAAACTGCCTTCAAGATTTTGGACATTCTTTAGTAAGGATGGTGATTCCTGTGAAGATGGGAAGCAAATGAGATGAGCCTTCTGACTAACCCAGCTTACTACCTTTAAAAACATCCCTGGTTGGTGCAGAGAGGGAAATCCAGTGGATACAACAGACTCTGACTTGAGACAGAACTGAAAGTTGGAGGAGAGTTAAGGTATCTAGAATTCACAGGGCAGAGTACCAGAAAGAAGAGAGCTGCTTACAAAGAAGGCTGAAGATCTGCAGAGGCCTTCCTGGGTCCTGGAGAGAACTGATAGGCTCTCTTGGGTGGGGAACTATCAGGACTGGGAGTGATTCATCGGAAAGGATTAGAGGGATTATTATCTGATGCTCACCCTGGATGGAAAATAAGTCCTTTTATCATCAACCAGACTGGGGAATCTCATAATTCATAGGAAATTACAAAGAGTACTCAGAAGGGTCTTCCTAAGTAGTGGGGATATTTAGACCAAAACTCCAGTCCGGTCTAACATTATCTGAAAAGCAAAACAAAAAATTAGTGTTCCCAACTGATTTCACTTTATCCCAGAACAAAGCTCGGTAATTTTAAGGGGTTCCAAAAATATGTAGGTTCCAACAAGGCAAAAAACATCCAATAAAAAGCGATAAGATGTGCAAAGAAGCAGGAAAATGCAACACATAAGGAGGAGAAAAATTGATCAATCAAAGTGGATGCAGAAATAACACAAATGTCATAATTGGCAGACAAAGAGATGAAACAATTGTAATTATGCTCTAAAGGTTTGAAAATGACTTCTGTCATGGAGTGTAAGTTGAAAGCATGGACACATATTTAGTTATATCAACCTTAAAAGCTGTTTTTAAAACTAAAAGATGATAAACATGATAAGAAGACAAATTCATACTATAACAAATGATACAGGCAAAAACATGAATGCAATTTTTTTTATTAATGAAAAATATTTTTATTATGGCCTTTATCTGGTAGAATGGCTATCACCCAAAAGGCAAGAAATAAATGCAGGTAAAGATGCAGAGGAAAGGGAACCTGCACACTGTTGGTGGGAAGGCAAATTGGTGCAGCCACTATGGGAAAACAGTATGGAGGTTCCTCAAAGCATTAAACATAGAACTACCATATGAGCCAGGAATTCCACTTCTAGGTATATATCCAAAGAAAATGAAAGCACTATCTATACCCGTGTGGTCATCATGGCACTATTTATAGTAGCCATGATGTGGAATCAACCTAAGTGTCCAACAATGGGTGCATGGATAAAATGTGATTTATACATAAGGAAACACTATTCAGCCATAAAAAAAGGATATCTTGCCATTTATGACAACATGGATGTTCCTTGAGAGATTTTCACCAAGTGAAACACAATGATCTCACTTATATGTGGAATCTGAAACAAAACTTCATGGAAATTATAGAAAACTCATAGAAATAGATATCGTATTTGTGGTTGGCAGAAGCAGAGTGTAGGGTTAGGGGGAGTTGAGTGAGAGTGGTCAAATGGTATAAACTTCCACTTATAAGATAAAAACTTCTAGGTATGTAATGCGCAGCATGGTGACTATAGTTAACAATACTGCATTATATATTTGAAAGTTGCTAAGAGAGAAAATCCTTAAAGTTTCCTACAGGAAAAATTGTAGCTATGTGAGGTGATGGATGTTAACTACATTTATTGTGGTGATCATCTCCCATGATCAAACCATTATGTTATATGCCTTAAACTTATAAAATATTATATGTCATTACATCTCAATAAAACTGCAAAAGTATGGCTTTTTGAAACCAAAATTTTGAATTTATGTAGTGAATGTCTAAATTAAAAATATTTTTGCTTTTCTCTACACAAAGCAAGGTGGCATCATGTTTTCCACACCCTGCCTAATACAATAATGAGAATTTAAGGAATGGGGAGTGCTTTGGAAATTATAATCCATGCTTATTTATAGGATAATGTGTCCTCTAGCCTTCAGATATTGAAAGAACATTTTAGTGATCACTATATGCAAATAAACAGCCCAGTGATAAGCTGTTAGGTTTGCAAATCATATTTTCCTTGTTTATTCAGTCATTGAGAGGCCTGGATTTGACGTTCCTTAGAAACGGTTCAATTCAATAAATAAATTCAATTTATTCCCCTTCTCAGAGAGAGAAATCAATTTTTATAGTCACACACAAAAGCCATGAAGACATCAGTACACTTAATTTTCAGGAATTGTAAACTGTAAATAGAATAAAGTGTTTTCATATTACCTGTATTGATGTTTTAAAATCTCATACAAGTAATACTTGTTAAAGGTGAATTTAGTCAGGTATGTCCCTGAAATCCATATAACCAGGAAGTTAATTCACTCATTCAAAAAATGTTTGCATTTTTGGTGTAAGTCATTAACATATAAAAGTCACTACTCAGCTTGTTCTGTGAAGGATGCAAAGACAACAGATAGAAAGATAAGTGATATTCTTATCTTCCACAAACTCATAATCTACTAGGGTTGTTGAGAAGTCTCTGTAGCAAACTATAACGGAGGGTCAGAAGGAAATAATGGCAATAAAAGAGGTATAACCAATAAAGTAGAAAAGCCAGTGTGTACCAGTGGATTCAAAGATGATTTCATATTGTAGATGGCATTTGCATTGGACTATGAGAGTTTAACCATAAATAGGCAGAGGTCAATAAAAAAACATTAAGGTTGAAAGAGAAACTTATCAAGTTTAGGGAAGATATTTGAAGGAGAGTATTTAAATTCTATGTAGCTGGAATACAAATGATTTAAAAATGTTTAAACATATCTACAACATCATGGTTTATGTAAAACAGGCAAACATTACCTTTAAGGTACTTGAGATGGAGTTACAGTCCTTTAAAAAAATAATAGCTAACAGTAGAGCATAGATCAGTTTGTAACCCCCTCAGATCACTTTACTGCTCTTACTTCCTTCATCTCGTCCATATGCTAATAGATTCTGAGACAACAGGGTCCAGGGCTAAAACACCAGAAAAACTGGAAGCACATCGTTAGAATGAAGAAGTATTTTTCCCCCACAATCTCTTATTCTATGAATAAATGACTTGGGAAACATGCACTTAAATAAAGGCCTTGGTCTCTAAAAATGTATCTCACAGGAAAGTATTTCTCTAAGTCCTATTTTCTAAAAGAAGAGACTCCTTTTCGTCTGCTAGCAAATCTGTCATAGAAGTCATCCCCAATGACTAGTAACTCTAAATGGAGTGATAAAAGTTAAAAATAAGAACATGTCTCTTTAACAGCTATTTTATACCTTTCCCCTTAAATTTTGTACCACCCTCATATTAGCTGATAACATTCTTCATCTTTTATTGTAAAATAGAAATTATCAAATGGGAACTTCCTTCTATTTCCATCAGCAGATCTATAAACTTATTTGTGCCTGGATCAATCTTGTTCAAGTTCCCATCTCTTTTAAGCATCACTGCTGATAGCAGAATCTGATGCCCCTATCAAGGACTTTTTTTATTATTATATCTTTTTTCTCCTGAGCCTTCAGTCCATCCTTCTGTAGTCAATTATTCCTTTGAACGTTCAGCCAATCTCTAATATCTCCCGTTAAAAAAATTCACTTAACTCCCACATCTCCCTCCAAAAACTACTATTTCTCTGCCCCCATGAATTTCTAACCTACTTTTTAAAAAAGTGTCTCAAAAGCATATGGCAAATGTATTTCCTCATTGCCCATCACTCTTCAGTCCTTGAATCCAGCCTGACTCAGTCTCCGTATCTTCAACAGCAGTGAACACTTGGATCAGTACTCAGCATGGTTATTAATTTCTGCCTGTAAACACTTTCTTTCTCTTGTATTCAGGACATGCAGCTGCTTTCTTCTAGTCCTACCCTCAACCCAAACTTCTTTTCATTTTCTTTCTGACTATACCTTCCTAGACTCCTTCAGTAACTCCTTCTGTCAATAAATCTCTGCTCAGGGCAGAGATGAGTGGACAGTATGAAGTTCTGCTATCATAATTGCTCTCTTCATAACCAGGGTGCTAAAATGTCTAAACTTTGAATAAGGACACATGATTGTGTCTACTGACCTATCTAGGCAAGGCAATATAGTTTGTATCATCTAAAAGCCAGATGAATTAGTTGTAGGGCATATTTTCTCAAATTCAGGGATTATTCACTCATTTTTTTCATCAAGAAGTATTATTAAGCTGGTGCCATATGTAGCTTTGTTTTAGATCCTGTTGTTTCTAAATTTTTTATTACCAGAATGACTCATCTTTATTTTTGATAGAAAATATGTTGGGGGCTAATCTTGAATGTCCACTGTAGTAGTATTCATTCCAAATAGTAGATTTTTAAATAAAATCAAGTATCCCACAGACGGTAAAAAACAAGATTGACAAATTCTCTCCCATCATAGAAGAAGAGAGGGTAAAGGTGGGGTGAGGGAATTGGGTGTGTTACATAGAATTAACAGCATTATCAATATTAATTAAAGATTGGATTTTTATCAATCATGCTGACCTTAAACTCTCCAACGTAATGTATTGTTTTCACCTAGAAATATATGCAAAAATTATATTTACCTAATGTTGCTAAGTCTTAATACCTCAAGAAATTCTTATAATCAAAACTGAGGGTACATCCTTCTTCATTGTAAAATCTACCCCTTTAGACTTGAAAATAATAGAATCTAATAGTTGAAGGGAAACATCATCAATGGGATACTTGATTTTATTTAAAAACTTCTATTTGGAATGAAAAATATAGACAATCTTCAAGATCAGCCACCCATTACATTCCCTGTCAAAGATAGACATGAGTCATTCTGATAATAAGAAACTTAGAGACAACTTGTATAAAATGCAAAATGCTTATTGATTCATGATGTGGTTTCATCTTAGCTTGGGCAAACCATGCAGTATTTAATACATAGTAGCAGAATATTTACTATTGAAGCTTGAAAAGATGTGAGTTCTTTGTGTGCAATCTTTCATTTATGCA
>NC_043709.1:32458253-32479401 GCF_006229205.1 Suricata suricatta | reverse complement strand
AAGTCTAATTACATGAAATAGAACTTGGGGTTTTGATTTTTTACTTTGCTTTTCTGTTTGGAGTGTCATTGTAACTACTGTATTGTAAATGATGGAAAATAATTGCATATGTTAAAAAAATAAATTGTGTTATATTAAAAAAAGTACATGTCAGGACTCCAGTTACACAGTGTCTATTCAAGAAAGTGATATAAGAGTGTACCAAGAGTGTGATTTTGCCTGGTTTCTCAGCACTGTGAGGTGCCCGGCCCCCTTGTCCATCTGGGCATATGAATGACACGATTTATTTCAAGTCAGAAGATGCCACTAATTTAATAAGCCAAAATACCAGTTAGTGTAAAACTACAGAAGCTATTCTTAGAGTGACCCTAGCTGGATCTCTTCACCTTTTTTTGCTTCTCTTTTTTCATTGATAAAGTATTACAAACAATGACCATTTTAACATACCAGGTTGTCGAGAAAATTATAAGTATTATACTTAAGAGTTCTTTTAAAAAAAGCTTTTAAATATACTTAAGAGTTTGTATTAAGTTACAGAATATATTAAAATGTCACCATTTCAGTTATAATAATATTAACAATAATATTGCATGCCTTTCAGGTTCTATTTAATTAAAAATTATACATACTTTTATTTTTAATTATGCTTTATTACTGTTGTCACAAATACTTGGAAACTGCTTTAAATTATTTTTATAAGACTTCTTAAATGTTAAAAATGTAAATCTGAATGAATAGCTAATTTGAGCATGCATCTGTTGTGGAAAGTGAAAGTTTATTCTGTACACCTATTTGATTGAGATTTTGACTACAAGTTGTCATGGTAGTCAGATTAAATAGCCCCAGTTTAAATGGTGTTAGATCTCTTTAAAACTTGTTTGTGGATTTGACAAATAGCAATTACTAAGCAAGCACACCTACAGTGATAAATACTCCGCTTTCAGCCTGTCAAAAACTACCTGAAGACAGAGAGGAAACACATGGTCGGAAACATCTGTTCCCGCTCCAGGCCTGCTGAGAGATGATGAGGATACACCTTTGGACAGCAAATAAATAAATAAATCGTAAATCATAACATAAAATTCTAAAAGTCAGGGTTTTTTCCCCCTCCCTTCACATTAGTTTGTTACGCTAAAGAGCAACTCTGCAATTTCAAATTTGAGATGGATATGTCTCAATGGTTAGAACACATTTTATTTTATTTTATTCAATTTTTTTAAACATTTATTTATTTTTGAGAGAGAGAGAGAGAGAGAGAGAGAGAGATCATGAGCAAGAGAGGGGCAGAGAGAGGGAGAAGCAAAATCCGAAGGAGGCTCTAGTCTCTGAGCTGCCAGCATAGAGCCCAACATGGGGCTTGAACCTAGGAACTGTGAGTTCATGACCTGAGCCAAAGTCAGACGCTCAACTGACTGAGCCACCACCCAGAGACCCTGGAACACATTTTAAAAAGCACTGAATAATTTTCATCTCTGTTATTTCGGTAAGAGAGATGAATGAGAAACCAAAGCTAGAACTTTAAAGGCAAAAGAAATTCCCAAATTGTATCTAGGAAGAATATGATTCAAATCTGGTATATGGTGACTTCATTATCTTTCATATTAGAAAACCTTTCTTATAAACCTTAAACTTAAGCAACAAAAGATACTTATACTGAAGTTCAGTTATTTTTAGGTTATGCAGTATTAAAACAGAAAATTGCATGTAATTGGTCTCTATTCAAATTAGGAAAGGTAAAGCCTGGGGCCCTGGGTGGCTCAGTCGGTTAAGCGTCTGGCTTCGGCTCAGGTCGTGATCTCATGGTTTGTGGGTTCAAGCCCCGCATAGGGCTCTATGCAGACAGTTAGCTCAGAGCCTGGAGCCTACTTTGGATTCTGTGTCTCCCTCTCTCTCTGGCCCTCTCCTGCTCCTTCTGTCTCTGTCTCTCAAAAAAAAAAAAGAAAAAGAAAAGAAAAAAGAAAGGTAAAACCTGAATAAATCCTTTCTCCCACCAAGGAAGGGTGCTGATGGTTTTCTTTTCCACACCATCAGTTCTCTTTTGTACCATCAATGCCTCTCTGGGTAGCTGGCCTTTCTGTTTGGTAGGAGGTACAGTGGTGGAGGCAGGATGGTTATAAGACATCAACATCAGTGTTTTGCACAAATTAGAACTGGACATCAATCCTACTTAACTGATTGTACACGGCACAAGAATTGTTATGTTCTTGCCTGAGATGATGTGCTGTCCTCACTGCAACGGTCTTACGAGGGTCTCCTGAGGTTGACTCAGTTTACACAGGAGCTCCTTGGCATCCTCAAGCGGAGACCTGACCGGTCTCTACGCTGACTGTTAGGGTGTTCACGTCCTGTCCCCTCACCTCAATCCCCTCTCTTTGGTTTCATTTCTTTTTTCTCCATTTGCCTCAGCCTGGACAGCCCTTAGACTGCATGGATTGGTTCTTCTGTTATACTTTTTATGACTTGTTGTCCTTGGCATGATATTCATGCTCTGCTCCCATCAAGACTTGGCCTTTTGAGCTCCAAAATACCCAGCTCTTGCAAAGGAGAATTTTACTTTCAAGATTATTGTCTCTGCGATAAGTTTTAAAAAACTAGTTTGGTACCCAAAGCTAGGTTGTAAATATTCTTTTTATGAGTTCCATGTAAGAACAATAATAACAGTAACAAGAAGAAGGAGGAGGAGGAGGAGAACAGAGAGACAGTGGAGACGGATGAGAAGGAGAAGAAGAAGGAATTAGAGGGATACATCTGTTAATATATCATAAATATTCTCCCGCTAGACATACTGGTGCACTTTAGAAAACAAAATAGAAAAACCAAACCAAACCAAACCAACAAACAAAACCCTGAGTAGCAATAACACAGTGAGTCAACTGTTGCTATTAGTATTTACCACACCAATTGGTTTTTTGAATATTTAGTTATCATTTCACTTTCTTTAAGTATATGCTCTGGTAAAGTTCAATGTAAGTTAAATACAAGGTGAAAAAATGAATTTCAAGGAGACAGTATTTAAAATGAGAATAATATATATTATTTCTTTTTAATTTTTTAATATTTATTATTGAGATAGAAACAGAGCATGAGTTGGGGAGAGGCAGAGAGAGAAGGAGACACAGAATCTGAAGCAGGCTCCAGGCTCTGAGCTGTCAGCACAGTGCCTGACATGGGGCTCAAACCAGCGAACCATGAGATCATGACCTGAGCTGAAGTCGGACGCTTAGCCGACTGAGACACCCAGGCGCCCCATGCCAATAAGCTATACTATTGCTCATGTTTAAAAATGCAGTAATAGACTATAATAAACTTGCTTTTTAAGTTGCCTAAGTAATTCTTGGTATCCCAACTTTTGTCAGATTTGATGTGTTATAAACGGGGCAGATATCATAATATTAAGACGGTGAATGGACATGTACAGGCCAAAGGATGATTGCTTTAATGCTGAAGCGAGCTCCTAGGGCTTCTGATGTGCTAAGCGTTATTTCTTCAGTTCCTGGATTGAAAAAAGTCTGAGGATTTCAGAGAAGTGTAACCCTAACCAGGGTAGCTGAAATAAACGCAGTGGGCTGGGACCAGCAGCTGTTTATTAACAGGCCATACCAGTGCCTACTGGCTGACCGTCAGTCCTGGGTATCAGTCCATAACAGTATGAGTTTTCTTCCCAGCCTTAGATGTTAGCACTGTTACATGTCTTTCACTTTTTTTTTCTAAATAAGATATACCAGGTTCAATTCCAACTCTTGGGCTAGGTAGGAAATTCATCTCAGTCACAACAGGGAGGGGGAATGTGGTCACATTGTCTATTTCTCCCTTGCTTCTCCTACCCATCTCACCTGACCTCTCTCTCCAGAGCCTGTATGATGTGCCATGGATATAAAGCCAATCCTACCCAGAGATCCCACCGCTTGGGGATGCTTTGCATTGAAACAAGTTTTTGATTCCTCTATTCTCTCTTTCTTGTGGATTTTAGTTCACAGAGCAGAAACATTCCCATCCTTCTTCTCAAAGCTCAGCCTCTTTTTCTAACCTTCTGGTGGCATCCAGCTTTATGCCTCTAGTAATGAGTCTTTAACAAATTAGGATTGTTATTGACTAGGAGAAAGATTTGGTGTTACCTAGTATTTGGAAATTTGAGGAACTTAATACTGAAGGAGAGGGGGGAATGGAGATTTCTTTGAGTTTGTGGAAAGGAAAAACGCAACACATGAAAAATGATACTGTCTTTATAATTCCCCCAAGTACTTAATAACTCATCTTGGCCACAAATTCTTAGTCCTCAAGATCAAAGACTGTAACTTATTTATATATATTTTCTCATGGAGTATTCAGACAGGTGGCATTCAGGAAATATTTGTTGAATTAATTAGAGAAGCAATCTTATCCTGTAACTCCTAGTTGGTTTATTACTTGGCCATTGCAAGCATTTATTTTCACTTGAATCAGCTGCTCATTTTTGAAAATAATCATTAAAGTGTTACTTTGGAGGTTTGTTTGATAAAAGGGAGTTAGCAATTCTAAAACATTAGCATTAAATTAAAACCTTTTGTTAAAGGCCCTTGTTCACCTAAGCCTGTACTTAGTTAAAAAGACTCAGTTCCTTACAGTTGAAAACATTTATAAAAACAAACTGTAAATAAATAAATAGGCACTACAATTGCTACCAGGGTCCTTCTGGTATAATTAGGGAACAGTAAAATGAGTAATAAATTACTTTCATGTGATTATTTTGCCTTTTTGCCCATTGATTGTCCTTGTTATATACCAAAATAAAAACTAAGCAAGGAAAGCTGAAATTTGAAAGGCAAGTAATTAGTTAAATTCACTCAACCATTATATGTGCCACCATCAGTAACTCTGAATATGTATTTATTATCATTCATTTGATGAAGTAATTGAGTTTTAAGTAAACCCTACACCCAATGTGGTATTAGAACTCAGGATCCCAGAGATCAACTCTACTAACATGCTCTACCAACTAAGCCAGTCAGGTGCCCCTTGAGTCCTTCTCCTTTTCCTTCTCCTTCCCCTTCCCCTCCCCCTCCCCCTCCCCCGCTTCCCTTTTGTTCTTCTGTTCTTATGTTTATTTATTTACTTGGAGAAAGAGAGGGCATGGGAGAGAGAGAGAATCCCAAGCAAGCTCCACATTGTCAGCTCAGAGCCCAGTGTGGAGCTTGAACTCACAAACCACAAGGTCATGACCTGAGCCAAAATCAAGAGTTGGATGCCTAACCAACTGAGCAACTCAGGTGCCCTGAGGTTTTATTCTAATACCCACCCTTTTCCACATATGGAGCTTAAGTTGGGTTATGGTATTTATAATCAAAGCCTTAACTAATACAAAAGAAACAGTTTATAGGGTTTTCTAGGTACATATGTGGATTTTGAGGGTTTTTTTAGTGGAGATTAAAGTAAAGAGACCGAGGGAATCCTGGGTGTTTGGGAGGCTTGTGGGAATTCTGTACATGCACAGTGACAGTAGACTGAGACTAGAAAAGGCAAATCTATTATACAGAGAGAATTGAGAAAGAGGCTAGGAAATAAATGTCTGACCAGGACTGTCCTGTAGAAATACAATTCAAACCAATTAAAAATTTTAAACATTTCAGCAGTTACCTTAAGAAAAGGATAAAGAAGCAATTTTAATAATTTTAATTAATATGTCTAATATAGTATCATTTCTATATATGTTTAATAGAAAAATATTAATAAGAAATTTCATATTTTTTCACACTATGTCCTTGAATCTGGAGTTTATCTTTCACTCCTTTACCATGTCAATTGAGACACTAGGTTTTTTAACAGAAATACATGTCTATATTTAGATGTCATAAATTTAATAGTTAAAAAAGGTAGATTTACATATATTCCAGTTTTCTAAGAACTGAGTTGAGTTGCTGATGTTTTATTTAATTAAAAGGTCAATCTCAGAGGTGCCAGGGTGGCTCAGTCGGTTGAGCGTCCAGCTTCAGCTCAGGTCACGATCTCATGGTTCATGGGTTCAAGCCCTGCGTCAGGCTCTGTGCTGACAGCTCAGAGCCTGGAGTCTGCTTCGGATTCTGTGTCTCCCTCTCTCTGACCCTCCCCTGCTCATGCTGTCTCTCTCTCTCTCTCAAAAATAAATTTAAAAAACATTAGAAAAATAAAAAGTAAAATTTCAGAGGTGCCAGGGTGGCTCAGTTGGTTAAGCATCTGACTTCGGTTCAGGTCACGATCTAGCAGTTGGTGAATTTGAGCCCCATATTGGACTCTGTGCTGACAGCTCAGAACCTGGAGCCTGCTTCGGATTTTGTGTCCCCTTCTCTCTCTGCCCCTCTCCCGCTCACACTGTCATTCTCTCTCTCTCAAAGATAAATAAGCATCAAAAAAATTTTTAAGTCAAATTTCAGGTTCCAGTTACACTAGCTGCAGTTTAAGCAGTAAACAGCCACATGTGGCTGCTGGATCCCATACCAGTTAGTGCAGCTCTAGACTGAGAAATCTAAAGTGACAAAGGCAGCCTTAGAAAGAGAAACATTATGAAATGCTTGGCAGATACAGAAAAGAGCAGGGTGTGTAAAACTTACAAGCTAGATAATCAGATACTGAATAATCCAATGTTGACTCTGTTAAAATTCACTTGCTCAATATTCAGCCCTTTCCAGTTACAGCAATAGTCATATCAAGAACAGAGTATGATGAAGCAAATTTACATCTGTTAAAAAACTCTAGTATAAGAATGCAGAGAATCTTAGATAACTAATGGATATTATCTAGTTCAATTCAGTTGATAATGTTAAAATATGTCCAGAAAATACTATCCACTTATTCAGAATCTCATCCAATTAAGAAAAAGAGTTGGAATAGAGATCACGCTTATAGTATTTTTCCTGTTATATCAAATAAGACTCCAATATAATATTAATAAATAACCTACAAATACGAATTTAATCTACTTACATTATCCGTAATCTAGTTTACTAAACTACCAAACTACTCTCTAGATTAGCACTTGATGGTACTTTTAAAAATAGAAAACATGAATTTAAAACCCTTTAACAAAAGAAAAACACAATTTGGAGTTAAAACTTTAGTGTTAAACATAACAAACCAAACATATCAATTATATATAAGGAAGCCCTTAATTAAAAATGCCTTATCTGATAATTTGTGAGTTCAAGGTAATTGCCTGAACTAAGTGAGAAATGCAGTTTGTCTGTTTGACTTTGTGGATGAACTTTAGCCCCAGTGGACTGAATGCATCCATGACACTTGTAATTATACACCAATTATTTCCATACCTTGTATGTGCAGAATAAAATGTTGCAGCAACTTTTTTTTTTTTTCTTTAGAGAATAACACTGGTAAGTCTTCAATCTGTGCCAAACTGAACATGTTCACACACCTCAATTACTCATCGCTGAAAATACCCTATGCCACCTACCTTCATTCCACAAATAAATGAATGAAGGTAATAAGAGTTTAGGATTCTATTGTAAATAAACTATTCAACAGTTACGTATCTTGAGCACTGTGGCTGCACATTCACCTGTGGGCAGTACACTCCTAAAATAGCCACTAGTTTTAAAAAGAATTTATCCTCTGGTTCTTTTACCTAAAAGGTAAAATATGAGAAAAAACAAAGATTATTTATTCAGAGCTTGCTACAGCAAGAGAGTCAGCACCATCACTTGCATTTTGGCAGAGACTCAAAGGCAGACAGAGGTGTGGGGAAAGTTTTATAGGAAAGAGAAACCTTCAGGAATGCCTTGATCAGTCTGTTGATAAGGGGAGGCTGAAAGTGAGCTAACTGGAAGTTGGAAATCCTGTGTGTGGTTAGTTAGTTTCTGGTGTGTGTTTGGCTTCTCTGGTTGATCTTTTTCTTTTTTTAGACATTTTTATGTATTATTGAGAGACAGAGAGAGACAGAGCATTAGCACGGGGTTGGGGGTGCAGAGAGAGAGGGAGACACAGAATCCAAAGCAGGTTTCAGGCTCTGAGCTGTCAGTACGGAGCCTGACACGGGGCTTGACCTCACAAACCGTGAGATCATGACCTGAGCTGAAGTCGGTTGCTTAACTGCCTGAGCCACCCATGTGCCCCTCTCTGGTTGACCTTTAAATTGAAAGTGATGGTGGTCTGACTTTCTAGAGTCTGCTGTGCAGATAGCAGACTGGCTTTCTGAGCTGGTTACTGTAGAGAATAGATCGGTTTCCTGGGCTTATTGGTGCAGATTGTGGGTCAGAGTTCTCTTCTTATATATGGTTTGTCCATTATCCAATTGCATTTTCAGTCTCTTAGTATCCATGAAAAATAATAACTTACTGTGACACTTTTAACACTAATCAAATGTGTCGTATTTTTTAAGTTAATGACATTGCTTTTCTTCTCACACTATTTAGATTTGCATTTATCTTTCTTATACTGGGGTTATATAAATTCAACCTTTGTTAAGTTTTTTTTTAAGAAAAAAAGAACAAGATTTTCTAAAGTTATCAATCACAATTAAATATTTCACTGAGTCTTATATTTAAGAGCAATAAAGGAATTAAAACATAGGATAAATTGCTTAAATAGAAGTGCAGTCAAAATGCTTGGTGGAGACACTGACCTTAAGTTATTTCCAAAATTGAGTTCCTTATTTTCTTTTTGTTACAAATGAGGAAATACCATGATAAAATTTTTATTTCTTTTAAAAAAATCTTTATTTAAATAATTTGAAGGTAATCAATGGAGCCTAGCTAGAAGTCTGATGTGACAGTGCCCACAAGGCCATTGTTTCCCCTAAAGGATCTAGGGAAGAGCATTTCTTTGTCTTTTCTAGCTTCTACTGGTTGCCAGAAATCCTTGACATTCCTTTGTTGGTGACCCCATAATTCTAGTCTTTGTCTCAGTCTTTACATGACCTTTGCCCCTGTGTCTGTAAATGCCTTTGTATCAAAAATGTCCTCTTTTATAAAGACACTGGTCTTTGGATTAGGTCCATCGTAGTCCAGGATGAGTTCTTGATTACATCTGCAAATATCCTATTTCCAAATAAGGTCACATTCATAGGTACAGGGAGTTAGGACTTCCACATATCTATTTTTGGAGGACACAATTCAAGCCACAACATTGTTCCAGGTGTTAGTGGTATAGAAAACAAAGGCAAATGAAAAATTAAATTTCTTTTCTGCCTACAGCCCTTTGATAAGTCCTTGAAACTGGCAGAGTGACCTTTCTCTGGAATTTCAGTTGCTTTGATGTTGACACTTTGCTAAGGGCAAAAGGCCATCTTAGCCCAACTCCCCCAATCCTGTACATCTCCTTTAACGTATAAGAAATTCCTTTGGAAACTTCCTTTAGCTCTACCTCCTACATATGGCCCAGTAATAAACATCTGGATGGTCTCATGAACGAGAGTTTACCAAACAGTAATAAATGACCTTTTACTAACAATAGTTGGCCCCTCAGTGCCCTGGAAACCTTATTTCAAAAATGCCTTGGAGGCTTGTGCCTTCTCTAACTTCCTTCCAACTTAAAAGTGTATAATCAGTTACCCCTCACAACCCCCGTGTAGCTCTTTCTGCCCATGGGTCCTGTCCCATGCATTAATAAAACCATCTTTTTTCAATGGAAGACATTTCAAGAATTTTTTTCCTGTCCATCAGCTCCAAACCTGACCATTTTCCACATCATTAGCATCTGATAATATTAGATTTCCTATAGAGAGCTTTGTCTTTCCAGCTTGGAGCTTTTATTCTGATCAATGTTCTGGTATTTATAAAGTTTTCAGCCTGAAAGAGTCCTAAGAGACTAGATAGATAGATAGATAGACAGATAGATAGACAGATAGATAGATATACATATCATCCTTTGTTACCCTTACCAAATGCCAGACACTTTTCTAAACATATTACATATAAATATGTATTATTTCCTTTAATTTTCACCAAGACTCTGTTCACTGCCATTATTATCCCATCTTACACAGGACATGGGTGTCTGTTGTGAAACAAGCTAAATCAATGTGCTTGCTCACAATCATTAACTTGTTTGAGGTAGCTATAATTAAATATCATTGGGAATCAACATTGATGCAGGCAGTGTGAATTATAATGGATTCAAGTGAATTTTGTCTCATGATTAACAGCAAATAGGTACCAAAATAGTCATCCCACCGGGTAGGTAGGCTTGGTGACACCTCAGCTCGCTATTATTTTAAGCACTTTGACAGCATATATCGTGAACGTTTCATTCAGGGCAAAAGCAACAATATTACAGGCAGAATAGCAGAAATCAGCTTATTTTCCATTTGGACTCAAATGAGAATATTCTCTAATAAGTGTCTTAACATAGTGCCAGCAGAGGGTCTTCCCATTCTGAGACGTAATTATGATGAGTACAGACTCTTAGACATGTTCCATTCTAGTCTCTGTTCATGATAAGATATATGTTCCTATATAAGATTTCTACACAGTCCACATATCAGGAACATTATTCATTCCACCAAAGAAATTCACTTTTTTAAACTTTTTTTATAATGTTTATTTATTTATTTTGAGAGAGAGAGAAAAAGTGAGAGAGAGAGAGAGAGAGAGAGAGAGAGAGTGAGCACACGCATGAGCAGGTGAGGGGCAGAGAGAGAGAGAGAGAGAGAGAGAGATTGAGAATCCCAAGCACGTTCCAGGCTGTCAAGTGCAGAGCCTGATGCATGGCTCAAACTCATGAACCATGAGATCATGGCCTGAGCCTAAATCAAGAGTTGGAATCTTAACCAAGTGAGCCACCCAGGTACTCCCAGAGAAACTCACTTCTAATTGCTAATTATTCTTGTGATGTTGACAAAACACAAAACAACACAACACACAGGATATTTCAAACACTTGTTAAGACACTGAACCAATGTACACAAAAATCAATTTATGGAGATAAGATTTGAACTACCAAGCTACAGTGCATATGGCAGAAAGCAAAACACGGTGCTTGTGGAAAAAAACAACTTTTAAATATAGCTTTATTTGTAATAGTCTCAAACAAGAGAAAAACACCCATACACAAAATGTCCATCAGCAGGTCAATTAACAACTTGTGGTAAGATGTATCTATTCAGTGGAATACAGCCAGCAATAAAAAGGAAACAAACAACTGATGTGTGTAAAATATGGATGAATGTCAAGTTCATTATATTGAAAATGAAAAAGAGTCGGGGAAAAAAAAAGAGGTCATATTCTATTTTTCATTTACACAAAATTCTGGAAATCACAAAGTAATCTATAGTAACAAAAAAGCAGATAAATAATTGCCTATGGTGACAAAAGTTACTTTTAATATGCACATTGTATATAAATGAAACTTCAGCAGGTTGTTAGAGTTGTCATGAAGGATTGTCTCTAAATTTGAGAATAGCCCAAAGGGCACAAAGGAAAGAATATTCATTCTCTAAGGTTACAAAATCCCACAGATGTAAACAACAGAAATAATTTTCTGACGTTTCTGGAGGCTAGAAGTCCAAGATCAAGGTATCAGCATGCTTGGTTTCCTATGAGGCCTGCCTCCATGGCTTGCAGGTGGCTGCCTTTCTCTATCTTCACCTCCTTGTCTCTGTGTCTATATTGTTGTGTTCTAATCTCTCTTTAGAAGGACACCAGTCATGTTGGATTAGGGTCCACCCTAATAACCTCAGTGTAACTTAATCACATGTTTAAAGTCCCTATTTCTAGAAGCACTCATATTCTGAGGTATTGGTATTATGGATGTTGGAGGGAGATGATTCAATTCATAACAGGAGTTAATACCACAAGTTTTGTGCTCCTTCCCCATTCTTCTCTCATAAAGAAAGTTCTGAAAGAATGATCTTCAAGCATCAATGTATACATCAAGTGATAAATATTTCTGAACTTCTAATAATAACAGCCATGTTTACTTTGGAACCAATGATCCACTTATCATCAATAATCTTATGTCAAGTTGAAATACCTGAATCCATACATATATCTTATAAATCACATTCCATTACACAAATCATAGTCTTTGGATTGGACTGATTTTAAATGTTCGCCTTCACATTTCCCAGCATAGCAAGTTATCAATCTGATCAAATAAAATATCCCTACAGGGAATTTCCTCTTCTCACATGCCTCCCCACTCAAATATTTAAGCTAATATATGCATATTTGCCACTGCCTTGTGCTTAGCCTTATTCTACTTCATATACAACCAGGACATTATCTCATCTGGTATTTCCCTTAGTTTTATTGCCTTCCCCTTTGCAATATGCAACATGAAACTCCTTTTGAACTCCCTTTCAGAGTTTCCCTTGCTGAGTTTCCCTGCTGCCCTGATTCCCACTCTTCTTGAGGGAGAAAATATTCTTGGCTCCTACTTGTAGAAGAGGGAAATCAGTGGAAAAATCTCTTATTAGGTCACTGCCATTTTGCCAGTGAGAAAATTTCATAACTGCTGGGGTACAATGACACAAAAGCATTGGATACTCATTCTCGCCCTGAAAATGTGAGCTCAGATAAAGTCCGTGACTCATTTCGTGTTCAGAACATGTCAGCCTGTCATTGGCCTGACTGACTTATGTCAAACTGTATGGAAGTCAGAATTCTCAGAGCCATTAAATAGGACAATCTCAGCATATGTCCAAGGACTGAGTCTTTTCTAAAATATCTCAATGCCTTAGAAAAAGAACAGAAATAAAAGATAATGGATTAGTATAGATTAAGAAACACCCATTAATTATTTTTCACAGGGATCCAGATTGCAAAACTAAGCTGTTATTCCCATTTTTAAAATTTTTTTATTTTTGCTATTCATTGCCTGAACAAGTTTTATGCCTCAGTTTCCTCACATGAGGTATTAACATTCCTGGAAGAGTATATCATACATAATAATGATGGTAATAACTTTGAACATATGAAAGTTTGTTATAAATTCTCTGTGCATTCCACACACCAGTGAAAATAATAATTAGTACCTGTTGGTACCATACAGAATCTCTAAAAGAATTTTAGTTCTTGTGGCCCGAAATTACCAGATGCAATTTCAGTCGAAAGAAAGATTAGTAAGTTAAGCCAAGAGACATGGATTGAAATGTGTTTTCTTTGTTTTAACTTTATCTGTGAAATTTGGTAATGGAACCTACCATTTTATAGTTCCCCAAATATTTATAAAATAATTTTGACCATATAAGAAAAATTTCATAGTTGATACTGTATGTAACAATATATAAAATAATTCACTAGCTAGATTTTTTAAACATATATATATATATATATATATATATATATATATATATATAAAGGATTTTTTTGGCCACAAGCTCCACTTTTTATTCTCCTTCAGATTTGTCAGGTGGTAAAACTTAACAGAAACATCTTCAGGAAACTCAGTTAATTCACTCCAGACATCCCCTCTTCCCAAATTTTGTTTCTCTTGTTATGATACTTTTGAGCCTCTATTTTCACATTCACAAAAAATACTAACATCAAAATAGTCCAAATACCAAAGTGTCTAAAATTGCAAATTGATAACACCTTGCAGTACTATGTTATTATGATTGAATTGAAGTATGCACGCTTTTCCCGACTTACCATGACTTTCACTGAAGTCACAGTAAAGTCCTGGTTCTGGAAACAGCCACACATCTCTAGGAATGGTGATACAAAGTTTACTCTAGATGAACCAACTCTGTCATATTTACAAAAGATAAATATTGTTGCGAAAGACCGTAGTGATACTGCTTCCGCAAGAATGTGAAATTTTTAAACATCACCAGTCAAAAATGTGATATGGTTTTTGTCTAACAAAGCTTTTTCCTTTTAAACCTAGTTTCAAATTATAAATAAACCTAGGGGGTAGAGAAGACCAGAAAATAAATTTTAAAGAAGACTCCAAGAATTTTGATAGAATAACCTGATAATTTCAGTATTGTTTGTATGGTCCCCTCCCACCCTCGTGGACTATTTCATACCCTTTCCTTTTGTCTTAAACTGAAAATACTTTTTGCTTCATTCTGTGCTGGTGATATTGATTTCTTTTCCACGTAGGAGATGTAAGGAATCAGAAGAGCACTATTTTATTCCCCAGCATTTACTCGCCTGCATTCACCTGCTTGTATACACGCCTTAGTTCTCTATACCAAATGGACAAAGGAAGAGACTCTTATTCATGGTCAGCCTTTCTCATCCACTGAAAGACATTACTTTTGCAATTTCTCCCTTTTGTCACTATCAATTCTCCCATCTCCCCTGGATCATTCCTGTCAAAGCACAAACATGCTGTCATATAGCCACCTAAAATAACAAGTAATTTACTTTAGTAACAATCCAATTCTCTCTACCTTCCTTTTGAGCTCCTCTCCCATTTCTCTCATCCCTTTTACAGGAAAATTCTTCAGCAGTGTTGCCTTTCTTTGCTCTCTCCCCTTCTATTCTTTTTGTGTTTTCTTTAACCCACTATAATCAGATCTTCATTCCTGTCATCCCTTTGGAGCTGCTCTTTATACTACCGGGCAATTTACTCATTTAATAATGCAGTCAACAAAAACTTAAGCACCTACTATGTGTCACATCTCTTCAAAGGCAATTACCGGAGAGACTCAAAATTACATTTTTCTTTCCTTCTACGTTGCAAAGAAAATTTTAAACTCTCAGTGAGAGCAGTGCTAGGTATATGATGGCATATCATTAGCAAATGTACACAGATGAGCACATCTTATGCCCCCTCAATATCTTGTTTATCAGAGGAGATG
The DNA here is from genome assembly GCF_006229205.1 of Suricata suricatta. NCBI lineage: Eukaryota > Metazoa > Chordata > Mammalia > Carnivora > Herpestidae > Suricata > Suricata suricatta. Next base: position 32,464,688 of record NC_043709.1, on the reverse strand, counting down.
GCAAGCATGGCAGCTCCAAAACAGACCTGGGTATCTTGACCAGTGAGTATGCTCAGGTGTGTGGCACTGACCTGAGCCTGACTCCAGCAGTCAGACCGTAAATCTCTGAATTACATACACATCAAACATACAAAGAATCTCAATGCACAGATTCCTTTTTTTAATGTTTATTCATTTTTTGAGAGACAGAGAGAGACAGAGCATGAGCAGAGGAGGGGCAGAGAGAGGGGGAGACACAGAATCCAAAGCAGGTTCCAGGCTCTGAGCTGTTAGCACAAAGCCCGATGTGGGGCTCGAACTCACGAACTGAGAGATCATGACCTGAGCTGAAGTCAGATGCTTAGCCAGCTGAGACACCCAGGGCCTCCAGTGCACAGATTCCTTTTAATCAAGTTTATCTTCATCACTGCTCCAGACCCCAGGACAACATGCTCAAATGCTAGATGGCTTCTAGGCATGGAGTGTCTTATTTTATATAACATTTTCCCTCCAATTCTCCTTCCAAGCACCATGACCATATAGACTTCAGATTCCCTGATAATTATGGGGTCCCTTCTTTCAATGATTGTTGATTACTTTTCTTGAAAATTCTTATCAAAAACTTTTCAGTGGCTATTCTAGAGAAAGAAAGCAGTTTGGTGCCTGACTTCCGGTGCCAAGATGCTGCTTCAGGAAGATACTTACAGTCTTTTTCAAAGACGAACTTTCCCAGGAAATTTGTAAGGTAGAAGATAGCCCTGATTTCCCTTCTGCTTCTCAAAGAGATCGCTTTCTCCCAAATGTATATATTTTTAAATGTAAATCACCTATTTAATCTTTGTTAATAAGCAATTTGGGTCCTAAATGTAAAATCTTTTATATGATAAGCTTTAACAATCACTTTTATATGCTAGCTGCACTGGATAAATATATGCTTTGCAGCTTTGGAGATACAGGTGTGGTCCAACCTAAGAAAGGCCATCTCTTCGTTCTCTTCTATTGCACTTGGGTAGGTGAGAATAGGCCTTCCAGTTGGACCATTAAAGTGTGGCCTGAAGAGCACCCTCTTTTTCATGACTCCAAATTTAAATCACTGATTTGGCCAAGATAAGTGACAGTCTGCTTTTGTCTCTCGCTATTGTCTGTAGCTCTTAAGAAAACCATAAAGTGAAAGCTGCTCTGGAAAAATAATAATGAAACTAACACATAAAATGCAATGCAATGTTACACGAAACAATCACAAAGAATTGATTTGATTAGAACTGTGAATACACACACACAAAATAACAAAACCAATAATACAGAGTTCCTTCTATTGTGTAAATTCAGAGCCTCATAACCAACAATAACAGCACATTTTCCACTGAGTTATTTATCCCTGGGCTGGCTGCCTTTAGGTAGTGTTATCGGTGTTTTTCAATCCTCACTCTTTTGATTTCCTCATATGGGAATAAGTGAAGCATTTGATATAAAGCAACTTTTAGGAGTATTTAAAACAAGTTTTCTCTTCTGCCGAGTAGTTAACAGATTTGAATCTTCCGAGCGCACCTCCAGCAGTGTATGCTGGCAACAACGCCGTTTCAAACAGCAGATGGTTACTTGCATATTACAGAGAAGTGGAGAAAAAAAGCTAGTGATACACCAACTGGGATTGGAGCTCTGGGAAAATTTGCGAATTTCAGCAATGCCAGTGGAGATGGAATGTTCATGAGCAAGGAGGAACGGGAAAGTGAACAGGAGGCAAAAACCTTAACATGAGGAAAAAAAAGGAAAGGAAAGGTTAATAAGGCAGGTGGTATGGGCTGTTACTCTTCCCCGAGGATAGAATAAATGCATTTCATAATTCTGTTGCTGCATAATGTGTACACTATTAGAAGAGTAGGGCATGGATACAAAGTTCTATAATGAAGCGGGGAGAGACTCATCTTGTGTTCACCCCTGAGAATTACCTTAACATTTCTTCATTCAGTAGATGGCTCCCTCTGCGTACGCAATCAAGCCTATACCCCTCAGGTTAGCTTTCCTTTCTTTGAGAATCCTAGTGGGTTTTTTTGCATTTCATCATTAAGCCATATCAATTATACAAACTTATTAATAAATGTATCACCTCCATAGTATGTGGCTAATATTCTAATTTGCTCACCACTTTAACAGAACATCCTAGTATGTGAAAAAAAGTGGAGCAAATTATTAAGACTGTGGAGCTTATTATGTTTCAGTGCAGTTCAGAATAATCTTCTAGGGCTCATTTGTCAGCTGGTGCACATTTTGTCATTCGTATGTTTGTATGTTTCCTTATCTGCAAACAGGGATAATTATAGCATCTACCTCAAAGGTTTGGTGTGAGTATTTTTTTGAATAGCTTTTTTTAATGTATTATTTATTTTTGATACAGAGAGAGATAGAGCATGAGAGGGGGAGGGGCAGAGAGAGAGAGAGAGGGAGACACAGAACCGGAAGCAGGCTCCAGGCTCTGATCTAGCTGTCAGCACAGAGCCCGACACTGGGTTCGAACCCACGAACGTGACATCTGACCTGAGCCGAAGTCCGAGGCTTAACCGACTGAGCCACCCAGGCGCCCTGGTTTGGTGTGAATATTTCATGAGTAAACAATCACCGGAAGAATAAACACCCTTACTGCCTACTCAGCGCTATGTTCTGTATCACCGTGTTAATATGACTCACCGTGTGTGGATGATGCTATAGGCTACTACGGAACTCTTTTCTCCCTCCTTAAAAATTTCAGTTTCCCTCCGTCTACCCTCCCAGTGCAGCAGATAATTTTAAAAATTACCTAGAGCTAGCATTTAGTGTCTTCTCATGTGCCAGGCTCTATTCTGAGTGCTCTATAAGTATTCACACGTTTCATTCGCACAAGGAGGATACTTTGAAGATACTAATAGCATCCCAATTTTACGTGTGAGGAAATGAAGGCCCAGAGAAGTGAAAACTATTGTCCTGGGACAATGTAATTAAAAACTGGTAGAGCTCAGCTTCGGACCCAGGCTGTCTGGCTGCAGGGTCCACCCCTTTTACCACTTCTCCACGCTGCTCGCTTGGCTTATTCTCACATTATCCTATCACTGTCTCAGCGCTCTATTCAGTCCCTAACTCAGCTGATTTCTCACCTGTTGTTTGACTTGACTCCTTCCCATAGGCTCTCATCCTGAATGTCTCCTTCCTTTCAGGTATCTTCCATCTTTCCCATTTCACCAACTTTTCAACTTTTTTCAAACAACCAGATTTTTTAAAAATTTAAAATAAATCAACCTGGGGTGCCTGGGAGGCTCAGTTGGTTAAGCGTCTGAATCGGTATCAGCTCAGGCCATGATCTCACGGTTTGTGAGTTCAAACTCCCTGTTGGTTGGGTTCTGGGCTGACAACCTGGAGCCTGCTTGGGATTCTCTGCCTCTCCCTTGCTCTCTGCCCCTCAGCCGCTTGGTCTCTAGGTCTCTCTCAAAAATAAATAAAAAGTAAACTTAAAAAAATTAGAAAAAATAAATTTGATCCTTTTACTAATGTCTTCGTGCCTTGGAATATTTAATTTGTCCCTTTTTTGTTTATATTTAACTTCATGAAGACATGTTTTATGCCTGCTATAAATGACAAATGATGATATCCATGTTCTATCTGTCCCTTCCTCGTCTACTGCCAATGAAACTGCTCCTTGAAAGTCACTGTGACCCAGGCAAACTGAAAGGCCTTTCTTGGTTCTCCTTTCCTGCATGACCCTTAGAAAGAGAGCCCACAAAAACAGCTATTCTAGGCAATGACTGAATTAAGATGAACACTAGGGGGAATAGTATAAAAGACTTCCTTAAAAAATGTTTGTATTCTTTGTTTTATTTCTATTTATTAGCTCTTCATGAACGATTTCTCAGGACTTAAATTATTCACTCTTTTATATAAATTTTATCAGTACCTTTGAAATAACTATTCATTCTCTATATTTGAAGGTTTATTTATTTATTTGGTTCATTATTTTGACATTTCATTAGTATTGTTCTGTTGCCCTAAACTCTAACAATCTTACAAACAAAATTCTTACAAATAATGTAGATTATTGGCATAATGATGCCTGTGGTTTCCATTTCACAAAACCATTGTCATTTTAAGAACTAGTAGCACAGGTTGTCATTAAACTGTAATAATAATCACTTATGGACTTTTCAGATAATAACTAATTTAAAAACATTCATGGTTTGATACTTTGTATGGTTATATATATGATGTTATACACATTATATACATACACATATATATATCACATTATATATATAATGTTTTTACAGTCCCTAATGACATAGATCCTGAGTTAAATTCTGCATCTATGGAAGCGTATTTCTCTATTGAACTGGACATTCTTGCAATGCCATTTCTTGACTGGGTTTTAAGCTCAGCTTTTAAAAGACATCTTTGTATCCCTTACAATACATAGCACAATGTCTGGTATGGAATAAGAGATCAATAATTGTATGTTGAATGACTGCATGAATTCACGGGGTGTTGAAAAGGAATAGGAGAGTATTTTCGCACTCTTTTTTGATTTTCATCCCCAAATTTCATTTTTAAATGATGTGAATTCTTCCAGGAGAAAAATCCTAGAATTTGAACTAAAAAACTAGGAGGAAAAGAAAATCTACCTACACAATTTTAATGTCTTCTCCTCCTACCCAGTTCTGTCTGAGAAGCTAGGCTTTTGCCATGGAGCAATAGTTGCATGGTCCTAATGCAAATGCTGAAAGTTGATTTAAACAAAATTGCCCTAAGTAACATTGGACTCTGGTATTGGTCAGGGTTCTTTAGGGAAACAGAACCAATAGTATAGAGATTTATATAACTCATATATATGACAATTTTTATAAACAATGGCTTACACAATCATAGAGACTGACAAGTCTGGAGATATGCAGAGTAAGTCACCAGGCTGGAAGCCTAGGAGGGTCAAGGATGTGGTTCTAGTCCAAAGCCTGAAATGTTCAAGACCGAGGAAGAGCCAGTTTTTCAGTTGAAATCTAAAGGTAGAAAAACCCAATGTCCCTGTTTGAAAGCAGTCAAAGCAGAAGGAGCTATTTTACCAAATATATGGGTGTCCTGTGGCCAGGTCAAGTTGACACAAAAAACTAACCATCACAGATTCTACCAGAATGTAGTGTATGATGGAAAGGAGCTAAGCACATGAGTGGGGAGGGTGGAATAAAAAAATCTAGGCAGTTATTAAGCAAGTAGATAATTTAAAATTTTATGAATCAGAAGTTGGCAGTCGAAGCATAATATTTGAAACTCTTTACTACAATATTCCATAAAAAGAGATTACATGCACTTAGAACAGCTGCTGGCACATGGTAAGCTATTTTTCAAATATTAGGATGCTAAATTATATACTCTGTCCTTTATTTTAATTATATTTATATAGTTCATATATAAATGTTTCAGGTGTTTTCAATTTTTAATATTAAACTAATTATTTTTTATGAATTATCTATTGAAAATCTAAAGTATGTGGGTTTCTCTGAAGAGGATAAAAAGATTGTAGCCAGTTGCTGCCAAATGGTGAATTGTAAAAATAGGATGCACATTCCAGTCATGACTAGTTGTGGTACTTTATAAAATAAATTAATTAACTGTCCTATAAAGAAACTGAACGTCATTCACGTTTTCCTATTAGACAAAATGGAAAAATACTTTTTAAAAACTTTCAACAGATAGCAATTGTTATTCAAACAACTCTTCAGAGATTTAAAACAAACTATTAATATAACTATGTAAGTATATATGGGATCTATTTAAATACGATAATAATAACAATGTGATATCTGCCTAGAAACAGTATTATTAGCCACAACTAAAACAAATAGACTGCCATATATTCCACTGTTCAGCATTGTAAAGTAAGTTATTTGTGGGCCGGTCAGGGACAGTACTAAGTTCTTTATATGACTTTTAGCTTTTAATCTTCACAACAGCACAGAAGGCAGATTGGGTTATCCTAATTTTTAAAGCAATGGAATTGAAGCTTACAGAATATGAATGGCCATTTGATAATATGGTTTATCTCTCTGCCCTTCTCAAATCCCACTAAAATTAAACAGGTACTGGAGAGAGATCAAAAACAGAAGTCTATTTATGCGGGGGACTGGCCCACGCACCAGAGTCTAAGGGTCCCTGGTTAGGGGGTTGGTGTCAGCGCAATATCTATAAGAAAGGAGACAAAGTGAATGGTGGCGAGATTGCACTTTACTGTGATGCTTAGGATCTTTATATACCATAGGTGATTACATCATTTTTCTAATGACTACATTGTTTGTTACTTCCAGAAAAATTATTATTTCCATGGTAGCAAAAACAGAAAATCAAAATAGAAACGAGGTACAATACAGAAGATCAAAAAACATAATTCATCACTCAAAATACATCAACAGGGGTTTGTTTTATGTATATAGTGATATTATTAAC
>NC_043709.1:32437083-32458153 GCF_006229205.1 Suricata suricatta | reverse complement strand
TTAAAGGTCATAGAAAACTAACCCCAGTCTCTAATCCATCATGATCCAGAGGTCATGCGCACATTCTCTAAAACAAAGGAAAGCAGGACCCAACAAGCCATATGACACTGTACACTCAGTCTCCCAGGAGAGCGACTCAATCCCGATCCTCAACTGAGGGACCTCACTTGCACCAGGGTCACACTTTCCAGCCAAGCTGGAGATATGCGCGTTCCTCTTGGTGACTTACAGCGGCCTCTCAACAGGTTTTTTGGCAGAATGGGCTCCTACATATTTATTATAAGAAATACCTAAGAAACTGAACAGAGCACCATGCCGTTTATCAACGTCAGTGTCGGGTAGTGAGAGACTTTGTGGAATGATTGGACGTGATGTGTTCTAGAATTCTATGTCCCTTCCCACTCCTCCAAAGCAAGGGACTCTTTAAAAGAACTTTGAAACTTTATATTACATTTCTAAAGTTAAGAAAACAATGATTGGTATGAACAATCACTCAGAAAGAGCTTTTGAACCAAAAGACCAGCTGAAGAGGCTGAGGAAACAGTATAAAATGTGCTGTGCTAGTACAATTTAATAACCGCCAGACACTGACTCCCTCCACAAACCCCCCACATTTTTTTAAAGCTCTGATTTGTAGCACTTGCCAATTTCCATTGTATAAATATTCCTACTGTGGTGGTGGATTTCAAGTTCACACCATGAAGTAAGTCACTGAATGCAGAAGTGGAAACTGATGCAATCAGCTTTCTTGAGCCCTCCTACAGCAAGCATTGCCTTTCCGGGGGCAAAGTGCCAGCAGGGGATGCTGTCAGAGGAAAAAGCATCCCATGCGGAAACAAACAAACAAACAAAAAGCTAGCACCCAATACAACGTTCTAACCTTAAGTTACAGCTGAATCCATCATATAAGGCCTTTTTGGCACCTTTACCAACTGTCTGCTTCCCAATACCTGACACTGTGGAGACGAGAAATATGAGGTAAGAAGTGCCAGAGAGAGGTGCCTGGACGGCTCAGTCAGTTAAGTGCCCCACTCTTGATAATGGCTCAGGTTATTGATGGAGGGGTCTTGGGACCAAGCTCAACACTGGGCTCTGTGCTGAACATGGAGCCTGCTTTGGATTCTCTCTTTCCCTCTTTCTCTGCCCCTCCCCTGCTTGCATTCTCTCTCTCTCTCTCTCTCTCTCTCTCTCTCTCTCTCTCAAAATAAACATTTAAGGAAAAAACAGTGCCAGAAAGTGAGATAAGAAGTGTATTAAGAGAAAAAAATGAAGTCAATCACGACTTTCCTCCCAAAGGCAGCCTATCTGGTGGGCTTATTCTTGATCATATCTATTGTGGATTTAATTCATGCTTTTGATGGACTTCCTTCCAAAACTTGCTACAAGCATAGCTTCCCACAACTCAGCTGACAGTAACATTATCACTTTATTGTTGTTCTGGCCCAAAACGTTAGCATCATTCATGACTTTTTTTTCTCCTCACATTTCATACTCCTTCTGTCAGGAATTCTGCTGACTCTACCCAAAAATATATGTGGAATCTGACCCTTTTACCAGGTCAAAACTACTACCTGAAACAGTTACAAAGTTGGTATTCCTATTTCTCCTTTGACTTTTTATTGTTTTTTTTTTATTCTCCTTCATGGTAAGCATAACTTCTTACAAAAATATTAATCACTTTCTAAAAATCATATTTATTGCTCAATGTCTATGTCCTCTATTAAAAAGTTAGCTCCACTAGGGCAACGTCTTTGTTTTTCTGTTGTTCACTGATGTATCAATATTACTTAAAATGGTGCCTGGCTGGAGCCCCTGGGTGACTCAATCGGTTAAGCAGCTCACTCTTGATTTTCACTCAGGTCATGATCTCATGATTTGTGAGTTTGAGCCCTGCATCAGGCTCTGTGCTTGGAGCCTGCTTGGGATTCTCTCTCTTCCCATCTCTCTCTCTACCCTTCCTCCTCTCTCTCTTTCTCAAAATAAATGAAGACACATTAAAAAATAATTAAAAATTAAAAATAAAAATAGTACCTGGCTTATAGTAGACATTCTTTAAATATTTGTTGAATGAATAAATACTTTTACATATAAATGTATGTGTGTGGTTATGTGTCACGTATACATACTTATATATGTGTACGTATCTAAGTGTGTGTGTTATTTGTATTGCAATTTACTTTTTTGGTGGATTACCAATATATTTATTTTGGACCTTATTAAACACAATATTAGTTCTTTCAAAATTTCATTCTACAAAAAATCATGGCTTAATTTGTTTCTATAAATTTTAAATCTGTACTTTTAATGAAGACTGCAGAAAATTAGCACCTCAGACAGACTATGGGGAAGATAATAGAGGAATGATCTTCTGTTGTTTATGAATCTATCCACAAAAACAGCATGTTGTTTGCGTTATTTAACAGAAAACTGAGTAAACTAACTTCCTCATTCAAAATTATTTTTTTAATATGTATTCTATGCATGTATTTGTAAATAGTTTTGTGTGCACATTTGTATGTGTGCACGTTTGTGTATGTGCACACGAATGAGACACAAACATTGCTCTTAAGGCTCTAATAAGTAGCTGAATTTTCTTTACTGTAAAAATAATTATAACATGTGAGTCATAGTGTTAGTTCAGTCATTACTCTACCATAGTATTATAACTACTCAAAGAGAGGAGAGATAAATATGGAGTTTTGTGTGTTTATTTCCTTACTGTGCTGCCGTGATGGAGAAGAGGAGGAATATTTTTTTTTCAAATTGAAAAAGTTTTCTTTCCTTTTTGAAATACATTGTACAAAAAATTATTAAAATTTTATATAGCAACCAAAGGAGTATTATTTTTGTTTAATTTCAAAACTGTTATGCTTTGAAACATGGGATGGTAAAATTTTTATAACATGAAGGACCACAGAGCTTTGTTTTTATTGAATATTGTATTATAGCTATTTCAGCAAAAAAATCTAAGTCAGGCACTAATTAACTATATATCAAAAGGCCACCCATATGAAAAGAATCTTAACTATCCCTAGAATTAAGATAATTTATCTTTATGATTAAATGTAGGAATGATTAGCCCATCCCTAAATTATAGAACAAAGAATATAAGTTCATATTACAGAAGCAATGATCTCATGTAGCATTTACATTTAAGTATAAAAAACATTTTTCAAAGCTAGTCTAATATTTTAAGACTCAAAATTCTTAGTTAATCCACTTGGCAATTTCTGGATATAAATGTAATTCCTTTGCTCCTTAATATGGCTATTTCTAAGAGAGAAAAAATAGATATTCCTAAGATATTATGTTTTTCCCAAAAATGACATATCTCACAAATTCAAAATACTTCAAGTTTTCTCTGAATCAGTTTTTCCCTGTTCCCAAGGAATATAATCAGCTTCTCTGATATTTATTCTTCTTTAATTCATGACATTTTCCCTCCAACCTCTTTTACTATTTACCTGAGTTTACTACCTGTATTACTTCCTTTTTTCTTTTTATCTCAGCTTATATTTTGTGCATACATCCATGGGCTTTTAGATTTGGAAGAGTGAAAACTCAATATCATCTATAAAAATCCAGTGGTGTGTTGGTAAACTGGGTCTCAAAAGAAAAAAAATACTAATTTATACTGTTTGCCAATTTCTCTAGGGTAAATATTTCCAGTTTGCTGATTTCAAACTAACAAATCAACTGAAAAAATTCCTAAATATTTAACAATAGACTTTCACCTGCTGATAGTAACTGACTCAAGCACATTTTGTAGATATTTAACTATCTCTACCTAGAATATTTTAAGTGACCTGTAATTACTTCACAAAGTATTCCATATATGTATTGATGAATGGTTCAGGTTTTTAAAACGTTTCTCTTATGTTGATCCAACATAGTTTTTCCATCAAAGTTACCAATGAATTGGCATTAATTACAATTCAAAAGCTATGCCACGTAAATAGAAACCCTGCCTTATGACAGTCGCTCGGACTTCAAGGCATCTTCTATGAGTGTCTTTTCTCCTAGGTTAAACATAGTTTCTTCTAACTGTTCCTCATATCTTATGAACTCCATAGTCTTTAACAACTGATTATATTCCTGGAATACACGATAATTAGCTGTCAATGGGGCCTAGAAATAAACACATAACTCCAGATGTGGTCTGGCCAACGCAACGAGTCAGAGATTTATTACTTTGCTTTGCTTGGCCACTATAATTTTGCTAATGAAGTTTGAGGATTCATTAGATGGTTTTGCCTATCACATACACAGTTGGCTTATATAGAATTGTAAAACCAGCTTTATCCAACCAGGTGTTTGTTTTTACCTAAAATGCAGTGACATCAGTTTTCTATCATTCTGTACTTGTCCAGTTAAAATATGAACCCAGGTGTAAGAATTTACATCGATACCCCTTACAGTCCATCCTATTAGTTAGGCTCTTCCTTTCAAACAATAAAATTGAATTCATAGTCTGTCAACCTCTCCTATCTTTATGTTTGTGATATTTTCAGGTATAGAAGTATGCTTTCTCTCTTTTTATCTGAACTAAAAGTAATCCAAAATAGTAGGTGACAAAACTGAATTAAGGGGCACCTGGGTGGTTCAGTTAGTAAGACATCTGACTCTTGATCTTACTCAGGTTATGATCTGACCTTCCTTGAAATGGAGTCCCACATCAGGCTCTGTGCTGACAGCCTGGAGCTGCTTGGGATTCTCTCTCTCCCCTTTTCCATGCGCACGCCCGCGAACGCTCTGTCTCTGTCTCTGTCTCTCTCTCTCTCTCTCCCAAAAATAAATAAATAAATAAATAAATAAATAAATAAATAAATAAATAAATATTTAAGAAAAGAAGTGAATTGAGAGCGTTCATACAGGAAGCAGCATATGGAAAACCTGCACTTTAGATCTTTTCATTTTCTCTTGAGATGTTCCCTTTTCCTTCTCTGACATCCATCTTTCTTAAATGAGGAGCTGCACCCCAGAAAACACAATTAAGGTTTTGATAGTGTCTGATTGGACTCAATTCCAAGTGCATCTTTTTTTCCAAAATGTGTTTTCTCGTTGAAAGAGATGACAACTCCACCTGAATGACCCAAAGCCCCTGCCCCAAATCCTTCAGGCTTCAAAGTTACTCGAGATACTATTCATGTTCCTTTTTGAGATATCACTTATTTTTTCATGACTCAGAAGAAGGAAGTAGCTTGAGCTTTTTATAGTTTTGATAGGTTCCTCCTTATCTCAAATATGAATTCCTTGGAAGATAAAACCTTTCCCAGTAAGCTATGGGGAAAGATTATATAACCAACTCCCTATACTTGAAGAGAAAATTTTCTCTGTACTTGTTTGCACTATTTATTTTGCACACATCAATGTAAATATATACTTGTAAAGGCCTATGTTGTCAGATTCTTCCATGGATGTGTGGTAAGCTTATCTCCTTAACCCACTTCTTAAAATCAGGATTTCTTTTGATTATCTTGCGTCTCACAAAGAACTGAAATTGCTTAGCAGGTTTTTGTTAATGTGTTTACGTATGCATCTTAAGTGAGAATTTTCTCAAGGGGCTAACTGATAGAGTTGTATGATTGTAAGATTGATTAAAATCTCTCTGAAAACATTAGTGTTTCTTTGACGAAATGACAACAAAGTTTGTCCATCATTCCCAGATGAATTAGATACCAGGACATAATTCTATCTTTCATTCTCATACTCCAACTTGTATTTTAACAACCTCACTCCCTTTTTCACATGGAACTTATTCCTTCTTGCTTTTTAGTTTTATTGCTTCCAATCATATGTTTCTTGCTGTCCTTATTGTATCCATGGATGTTTTTTATATCAAGCAAAGCATTTCTAGAAGGCCTTTCCTTATTCAGCATACCTAATCGTAATCAATCAATCCTTCCTATGCATTCTCTAAAGCACTGAAGCATTCAGTGTGAGACACACTAAATCAAAGTTATTAATATGTTGTTGATATATTAGTGCTCATTATTTTCTAACCTCTTTTTTTAATCTCCCTCCTCCCCCACATGACAACTTCTAACTGGGTAGAGGTATGGTCAACCTCGCCATATGACTCCCTGCTCAAACACACTTCAGGGGCTTTGTGATAAAGGTGAAACTCCTTAGAACAGGGTATGACACTCCTGACTTCTCCCCAGGATCAAAGTGGATACACATTTTCTCATATTCTACTCTCCCGACTTGCTCCACAAAGTTCCCAGGAGCTGCCATACTTTCTCACACCTAGCATGATCCTTCTGCTTCCTGGAATGGCCCAAATCTCTGCCCAGTTTGGAAGAAAATGTCTTCACCTTTAAGAGTTAGTCTCAGCGCAAGTATCCTATTCTGGTGAAATGCATCTGTAACCACCCTGTCTCACTTCACCACTCAACCACCTTTCCCATCAATAATGGGTTTCTGTACATGGTAGTTGACAGACCACAGGCTTCAAGGTCACATTGGTTAGTGTGAATCCAGTTCTACCAATTCCAAGTTGTGTGGTTCGTGTCAAGTTATTTGAGGATCCTAAACCTCAGTCTCCTCATTTGTCAGTGGGTATAATTTCTCCTTGTTAGGGTAGTTGTAAAGAATAAATGGGTAATGCATGTGGCATGCTTACCAGTTAGGCTGGCACAAAGTGAGCCCTCAGTAAATGGCAACTCTTACTGGACTATAACATTCCTGAGACCAGCTTATCTATGAAATCAAGTGGCTATTGCTTAGTAAGTACTCAGCAAATGTTTATTGTATAACGAAAGTGAACACCCTTTACCACAGGGGAGCAAAATATCTTCTGAAGATGAGGTTTAAGAGCAAGTAAGAGGTAATTTATTTAAACCTTTTTTAGATTTAGTTTTTGACTTGCTTGAGGCCTGGCATATAAAATTACCTCCAGATTTTTACTGGTCTTTTGACACATTTATATGTCAATGATATTTGAGCTACAACTACAATTTATATGCAAAAGAATGGGAGAGCTAGTATTAAAAATAAAAATTCTAATTAAAATATTTTTAGAGTTTAATGAGACCAAACACCTGCTTTTCAGGTAGTTACTCTTCCATTAATTTTCAGATCTATGAAATGGTTTGGGGGAACATTATGATGCCTATATGACAAATTCCTTAATTAGAACCTATGGCAATTGCAATTTTAAAAGTCCATTGTAAAAATAAGTACAATTGGTTAGAACCAAATATGGCAAGATTTTTGATGTGAAAGATAACATTCAAAAATACTAGTTTACTATTGGGATAATGTCTGTAGGTAAAAAGTAACCAATTATATTTAACTTTCAAAGACAAAAATACTATCATCTATAAGTTCAGAAACAAGTCTATTTATTACACAAAATCTCTTCTAGAATGGATATTCTTTGTTTTTTTACTTAAACATTGAATAGTCTCCTAATGGCTTTTTCCAGCTTCAATCTTGACCTACTGTAACAACTCTTGAAAATTTAGCCAATATAATTTCCCTAAAGCATAGTTCTGATCATATCCTATCTCCACTAGTAAATTTTAAATATTCTCTGTGGCCCTCAGAGTAAAACTTCAGCATATGAGTGTGGCATTTGATGTTTCTTACAATCAGGCCCCAAGTCGTATTGAGTGTGTTTCCTTCAATATCCTTCACTGGAAAAATAGAGAAAGCCATTGAGTTGGCATTCCCTGATGTCACCTCTTCTGTGTATCCTTTAAGATCTTTCTAGAATGGACCTCACCCTTATCTCTGCCCTTTGAATTTTAAACAAGGCTATGAAGTCATTCCAGGTGGAGTTATTAATCCCTTTCTTTTTTTCTTTCCATAGTTTTTAATTTGTATATCTATTGTGACCACCTCTTAATTTTTAGATGAGAAACATTCTTGAAAGTTGAAAAGTGATTAAAATTTTTTTTTATGTTTTCTTAATGTCTTTATTTTATTTTGAGAGACAGAGACAGAGAGCAAGTTGGGGAGGGGCAGAGAGAGAAAGAGACACTGAATCTGAAGCAGGCTCCAGGCTCTGAGCTGTCAGCACAGAGCCTGATGCGGGGCTCAAACCCACGGACCATGAGATCATGACCTGAGCTGAAGTTGGATGCTTAACCGACTGAGCCACCCAGACGCCCCTAAAATCTCTTAATCAAGTTGAATTTTCTCAAAAGAAGTACAAATGATAGAAATATAAGAGAAAAATCATTTGTGTTTTTTTTTGTTACATGAATCTGAATAAAATATTAACACTTATAGAGAGAAGTAAAACTTCAGAGGGGATTAGTCTATAACCATGAATTTATTATCCTGCTTCACATTATTATTTCTTTTTTGTACCAAGTATCTGTCATGACCAAGAATGTTTCATATTTAGTTTTTTTCTCACTTTATACTGGCACTGCATATAATTGTTGTGTTTTCACTATGGTGAAGTGAGTTGATAGCAGCAATACATTCTGATGAGCCCATTTTTCTTTCATGGTGATAGCCTTTTAACACTTATCATCAGAGATCTTCTTTTAAAATAAAAGTATTTCTTTTTATTTCAATTTAACTCAAAAGAGCAGTTAAAAGGAAAAAGTCACTTGTGAGAACTCCAAACTCATTGGCTATCAAGCATCTGAACAATATGGATTATGTGTCATGTTGAGGAGGTCAGTTCCACTTAGGAAGTCTCCCTTTATCTTTCTCAGTACTTGTCTTGCTTCCTTTATTCATAAAGATATTTAAATGGGATCCTATGAAGGAACAATGCTTAATGCTCAAATTATGTGATCTCTTAGTTTCTTACTTTATCTTATTAATCTGAATACACATCTTAAGAAAGTAATAAATCCCCTTTCACTATATTATTTCAAAAAGCATATCAATCATCCCTAAATGAAAGACAGGTATGCAGCACTAAGATTCTTATACTTTACCTTGCATTCTATATATAGTTATGCATTTCAATCTCTCCTACTTGATCTGAGGTTCCTGTAGATTAGATACCTGCTTTATCTTTTTCTTTCAGGACTGACAGAACCTAATACGTTACCTTACTCATCAGAGTAGGTATGTAAAATATGTCGAGCCAAACTGCATTTGATTAAATCTAATGACAGGATAGCTATTTCAAAGAGAGGGAAGATTTATTTATTTGTATTGTTGTCTTATAATTATACACCATAACATTCATTAAAAGACCCAAAAAGTTCATACATAGACATGTAACATTAACCTTGATCACAAAAATGCCTCTACCAAAATTTCACCTCTCTGGCCGAAAATGGTGAGTTTTCTTGCCAGCAAGAAACATTCACATAGAAACCAAATGATGAGAAATATCCACCACCTGCTGCCTCTAGGCAACTTGAAATTAAAGCTTTCTATGTTTAGAGATACTACACATCTAGATAGCAGAAGTGTAAAATAATTTTGCTTGTCGAGTTTTTCCTACTTCATCTTCTTGATGTACAGATACCTGCATGAAATAAGTCAGTCAATCACCATACATTGGCTAGGTGACAAATATTTGTACCTTTCTATCAGAGTTCACTGAATTTATTGATTGGTCTTTCTAGGGCTTCATTCTAAATGTAAAGCTATTAATTTATATTTTACAAAAATATAAAATCATGATTCTCCTATAAAATAAACATGAGGCAAAGATTTTATCTAACTAATCAATTAATGAGGAAACCAATAAAATGTTATAATTATTTAAAAGGAGAATTTGACAAACAGGCCTTCAAAAATGATGAAATTAATTTTCAGAATTAATTAGATAAAAACTGTTCAATCTTCATGCAGAAATAATAGGTAATATTTGGTGTTTTGTTTTCTAGAGGGCAGAGATCAATTTTTATCTTTCTTTACTGGGCCGTACTGATTGGGCACTATCATCTTTTTTTTAATGTCATATTCTACTTTACAGAGATGTAAAATAGCCTAATCAACAGGAAGCCAGTTAACACACGCTTGTAGAATAAGATAAAACCCTGAGGATCCAGTAAAAGTTGTACTCTTCCTTGTCAGTTTGGCCAATTTTTTACTGAAAGTATATCTAATGTTGGAATGTGATCTTTTTTTTTTTAATAGTTTATTGTCAAATTCGTTTCCATATAACACCCAGTGCTCTTCCCCACAAGGGCCCTCCTCCAACACCACCCTTCTTTACCCCCTTCCCCTTTCCCTTCAACCCTCAGTTTGTTTTCAGTATTCAATATCTCTCAAGTTTTGTGTCGCTCTCTCCCCAACTCTCTTTCCCTCTTCCCCTCCTCCTAGTCCTCCATTAGGTTTCTCCTGGTCTCCTGTTAGACCTATGAGCACAAACATATGGTATCTGTCCTTTTCCACATGACTTATTTCGCTTAGCATGACACCCTCGAGGTCCATCCACTTTGCTACGAATGGCCATATTTCATTCTTTCTCATTCCCATGTAATACTCCATTGTATATATATACACCACATCTTCTTGATCCATTTATCAGGTGACAGACATTTAGGCTCCTTCCATGTTTTGGCTATGTGATCTTGATATTTAGTCTTTTTTGAGATTTTTTTCTCAAAAGTAGAACCTATTCAACAGTTTGAATGATTTTTAAGGGTATTAACTTTTTAAAAAATGTTTATTATTATTATTTTCTTTGAGAGAGAGAGAGAGAGAGAGAGAGAGAGAGAACACACAAGCAGGGGAGGAGCAGAAATAGAGGAAGACACAAAATCTGAAGCAGACTCCAGGCTCTGAGTTGTCACCACAGAACCTGATGTGGCACTTGAACTCACAAACCATGAGATCATAACCTAAGCTGAAGTAGGACACTCAACCAACTTAGTCACCCAGATGCCCCTAAGTGTATTAACTTTTGATGGGCAACATACTGGTTCAGGATTTAGCTAGTTACTGGAATCATTCAACTTAAGAGTGAACTCTTTTAGGAATTTCTCATTTTGTGTCTTTTCTGAACTCAGTCCTTTCAAGTCAAAGCTGTACCTTCCTTTCTCTGCTTCTCTAGCCATCAAGGAAGGATTCATGATCTCTTTTAAATTATGAGCTTAATGCCCAGTTTAAATTCAATGTTATCTCTAGTTCTCAAGATCAGAAACTCATTCTATTTCCTCCTTAACTTCCATATACAGAAATTCTTTTAGGCCTATTATACTTGGTCCAGGATAAATCTCGTTGCTGTCAAGTAGTACCAAGAGTGGGAGTAGAAGGGGAGTTTAAACAGATTTTCTGTGACGTGTATGTCAGTGGATCACTTATTCCCCAAGGAAATTCCATAGTTCCATTTGCTGGGGTAGTGGTGAGGGGTGGATACCTATACTTAGAGTCATATCTTAGCCAAAGGCATAATGATAACACTTTTAAAAACACCTCAGAAAATATATTCCCCCTTCACGTCAGAGGGAGTATTCACACAGAGCTAGATTTTCAAGGAGTCAGTTTGTAGCAGTATAGCTGTAGAGATGAGGAACTTATTATTTTACAAGCTAATCATATTCGATAATTGGTGACCCAAGAATGGCATTCCAGATTATTCACCAAGTATAGAAATTTGATTCATTGCTCCTTGAAGATACTTTCAAATATAGTAAAATCACACTCTGTTTATATAAATTAAGCATGCTTTCATGTGCTGTTACTTACAGAGGAATCAAAGGTGAATTAAAAACAAGTAAGAAATGAAGGCAAAGGACCCAATTAAATGGCTACTTTAGTAGTCCAAGTAAGATGCAGTGATAACCTGGACTTAGGGCAGTGGCTATAGGAAAGAAGAGATAGTTCAAAAGCATATTTGATTAATTAGGTATGAAGGAGAATGCAGGGTCTAAGAAAACTCAAAGATGTCAGGATTCAGCATCTCTCTAAACAGATTTCATTAACTGAGATTTTGTGCATGAATAGTAGGTATGGAAAACAAGACATGATGTGAAATTTCATACTTATTATGTTCTGAGATACTGTAAACTATTCTGGAAGGAGGGTTCAGGGTCTAATCTGGACATATGCATTTGATGCTAAAACTATGGGTGGAGATATTGCCAGTGCTGATGTGTGCATAGGAGGAACACACTGATTGTTCAGGGACAGAAACCTAATGACAGAGCCAAAAAGGAGACTAATAAATATGAGTCAAAAGTCCATTGAAGAACTGGACAGATAGGTTGGTGTCAACTGAGTCATTGGAAAAAAGTACTTAAAATTGAGAGCCTTGCCTTGCTTGTAGAACCAGTTGAAATTACAAGAAGTTATTGTATAGGATAAAAAAAAAGTTAAGTGTGATAGACAAAAACCCTAGAAAAGACAGAAGGTGGTGGATAGAGTAAGTTGATTGACTTATAAAAGATTAGGAAAACTCAAATTCTGACCCTGAAAGTAAGCACACATACAAATATAAATTATTTTATACAAAGGGACCCGTAGGTGAATTATTTCATGCCTGATGGCCTCAATTTTATTTTAAAAACTACAGGCCGGATTGTTACACATATGAGGCGGGTTTTGTGTAAAAGTCTAAAAGGAAGGGGTACCTTGGTGGCTCAGTTGGTTAAGCTTCTGACTTTTGATTTTGGCTCAGGTTATGATCTCACAGTTTTGTGAGTTTAAGCCCCACTTTGGGCTCTGTGCTCCCAATGCAGAACTTGTTTGTCTTTCTTTCTCTCTCTTGTCTTTCTCTTTCTTGTCTCTCTTTCTCTCTCTCTGGTCCTACCATGCTGGCACTGTCTCTGTCTCTCTCAAAATAAATAAATAAACTTTAAAAAAGAAACTTCAAAGAGGAAGATAAGTATATAAAAGGTACTGAACAAATAGAAAAAGTAACTATCAAAGGAAAAATAGAAAGTTTGAGTGTTTCTGTAGCCCAGCTGAAATGAGATTCCATTAATTTATAGTGGCCCAAATCTAGGCAATTCTATGATTCTCTTCAGTAGTAGCAGTGTGTCAAGAGGCTGAGAATACTTGTTACAGTGGGGCCCAGTGATGAAGCAAGC
This sequence comes from Suricata suricatta, assembly GCF_006229205.1. Taxonomy (NCBI): domain Eukaryota; kingdom Metazoa; phylum Chordata; class Mammalia; order Carnivora; family Herpestidae; genus Suricata; species Suricata suricatta. The sequence continues at coordinate 32,445,194 of NC_043709.1, read as the reverse complement.
ACAAAGGTAGCTCAGAGAAGAAAGTTCAAGATGAGACGAAAGTTCAAGATGAGACTAAGAGTAGGGGAAAAAGGCTCAGAGATCTCCAGTACATCAAAGAGTAGGTCATGGAAGTGGCTATATGAAAGGACCATGATGTCAGGACATGGGAAATTTGAGATTTATGATTTCCATTGCACTATTTGTGTGTGTGTGTGTGTGTGTGTGTGTGTGTGAGATAAGAAACCTTAGGGTAAAATCTTTGATATGGAGGAAAGGGAATTGACCTGAAGTTGACTGGGTTTAAAAGCAGTTAGGATCTACGAAATTAAATCTATAGGTATGAAATCACCATGATTAATTATAGAACATGGGATAGAAAAAATATCGATTCAGATACTAAAAGTTTTCACCAATGTGAAATTGTAAAGAGTAAAAATAGAGAATAGAGAATAATATATTCAGAGATGGTGAACTCCAAATGGAGAATATTACTTAAGAATAGAAAGTAAGAGTTTGGAAATCACTATTGATAATAACCTTTCCAGACCTTGTGGCATGTGAAAAAAACAAATATCCTGTTTTGGGGAAAGATTTAAGAGTTTTCTTTTAGGAAGAGAGGTAGAAAGAGTTGGCTTTTTATTTTATTTTGTTTTACAAATACTTTTAAGTATTAAACTAGTAATTAATCAGGCATATTTTAAAGGTATGAGAAGGAGTGTGAGAGAAAGAACAACTTTGTCTGAGAGTGAGATTGGATAAATAGTATATAGAAGAGAGGTCTTCACAAGGAATGATGATCAAGATGTAAAGACCAAGGTTGTCAAGCCTATTGCAATGATCTGACCATAAAGATTGGAATTCTAATATCAAGTTGGACACAGAGTCTCCTGGAGTCTCAGCAAGGGATCCCAGATGGTGGCCTGGTGGCTTCTAATTCTTTTGGAGTAAGAGTTGAGGGAGCTTCTTGCTTCTAATTTAAAGCACAGTGTTTGTTTTTATGAACAACTTTCAGATGTTCCCCCTTTCTCCACTAAACGTTTTCATTTAGCATGTTCTTGTTTTGTTTTGTTTTTATCCAAGATTATCTCTTTTGAGCAAACTCTGGCTTTTTCAGAGTTGATCTTGGTGTGGTACCTGTAAATAGTATACACAGTGTGTTCTAATCTAAACAGAGGAAAGGACTAAGACACACTCACTGGATATTTGAGTATAATAAATTCAAGAGCATACTGTGTTTGTTCATTTGACATGATACTATTGACTGAAATTGAAGTAACTTCCAATAAAACCCTAATTTTCTTTCTTAAGATGTATTATATGTGGTGAATATAAAATATAGTTGGATTTGATCAGTCTGATAATATTATTTGGCATCATAAATCCACCGCACTGATAATCTTTTCCCACATTGTATTTTCAATTGTGTTAATTTGTAATCACCATTAATTACAAATGTGAAATTAAACAAAGATAGAGCCCATGGCATGATGTTAGAAATCCCTTTTCAAGTTGACATCCATTATGCATAGTGATTTATCCACTTATATTTAACTGTACAGTCATCTTTTCCACATTTCTATATTATCTTATAAGTATCCCATAAAAATGTTGTAGATTGCTCAATTAGTACTATGCAGCTCTCTTTACTTGAGTCCAATAATCCCATAAATCTGTACTTCCTGGAAATTTTGTGATATAATGCAAATACCTTGCTAAATCCATCCTCTGAGTGCTCCTTTTTCCTTATTTCACCCAATCCCTCAACATTTCTTATAACACTAAATCTTTGGTCAGTTAGTTTTGTGGAGACAAGTATTTTGACTAGAGAATTTAATATAAGGTTTCTAGAGTGTCTTTAATTAGAGAGTATGTGGAGGATTTGGGATAATAATAAAAGCTGGCATCTAATTTACAAATGGTCTGACAATAATATCTTTCTATCCCCCAAGACTCAATCAAGGCATTTATTCAGCAAACAAAAAAACTCATTGTCATATTTATTAAGGTTACTTTTTTAAACTACTGTATGTATCAGGCTTGGGGCAGATAGTGGGGATACAAAGATAAACTACATTTAGTTGTTATCCTAAAGGAGCTAAGAGCCTAATAACAGAAATAGATATTTTAATAGAAAATACTGAATGAATGGTAAGAGATGTAAATAAAATACTATGAAAATATAGAAGACCCGAAGCATGTTCCAGCTGGAATATCAGTCTAACGAAATTGTGAAGTGTGAAACTTTTTTCATTATATAGAGCATTCTGTTTGAGGCAAACACTTCAATGAAGCATTGCATCAGACCAATCTTGGCCCACCAACATGAAACTGCCACCCACACCCATATTCCTCAACCAATTATTTTATATTTTTGTTGTGGTTGTGCAGTTGGGCTTAGTATAGTACAGTCCGAACATTCTTGGGTGTAACTCAGAATACTGATTAGCAGTTGAGTTCAGTCTCAGTTTCACATGAACCTGGGGTCTATTTCCCTACGTATATTGTGTAGCACAAAAGAAAATACTTGCATTGCTTTGTGGATGAGGAAGCAGGCCTAGGCTTGTTGACACCTATCTGTGGCTCCTTTTCAAGGGCTTATTTTCAAAAGCCAGATCGCCATCCTTTTGTTGAGCTGAAAAATCCAAAGCAAATAAAAAGCTATAGGAAACTTCCTTTGTGGAAAAAGAAGCCATGTGTGAAGAATTTTCATCCACCGTGCACTGCCGGTGTTACTAAGCATAAATAGCAAGAGCATTGCCTCATGATTGAATTTGCCTACGAGTGATTAAGGTCATAAATTGCATAAAGAAAATGAGCATATTGCTAAAATAATTGCTCCAACACTAATTCCGCCCTGTTACATCTTGCTAAGAATCCTTCGTCATCCATGTAGTCCTATCATGTTTATTGCAATTTTCAAGCCTGGACTATTAAGATATGTTTTTCACTAAAACTTACTCCTTTATTACCTTTAAGGATCAGGAGGACTTGGTAATGAAAACTTAAATGACTCCCATTTGTAATCTTGTTGTTTACCAGTTGGTCAAAAGCTACTAAATTTTATTGGTATGTTTAAAAAGCCATATGAAAGAATTAAATTTATATGTTTTTATGCTACCGGCTAGGCTCTATTACAATATTCTTTTTCAGTTTCTATGGGAAGGCCTTTCATCTGCAGAACTACAAAATTAAGAGAGATTCTGCAGTGAAATAAATTCCTTTCATGTTTTAAGTACTAGAGTGATTTACAACACGCCACCGAGATGAAGGTGTTCGGATTATCCCCCCACCCATCTTTCTTTTCAAGTTTAAAATGAACTAAGTGAATTTGCCTTTGGTGTTTTATAATGTCAATGAACTTTAAAGAGCTTTTGAATAGCCACCAGGGACGAGGTCATTATTTTTTTTGTGTTCCTATCCAACTGAAACAGGTCTCACTGATTCAGACCAGGGTTTCTGAACTTGGGTGCCTTGACACTTCAGGGCGTCATAGACACAGTTCCCAAGAAACCTGCCCAACTGGGCTTTCCTTGAAGATGAATTCTCCTACATTGCTCTCCTGTAAGAAAGGATTACTACCAGAAGAGAGGCGTATTGCACACAGCTGATTGGGCACTTCCTTCAAGTGAAGTCTCCACTCTCGGATTCTCTAAAGCTCCTGTTGTGTACATGACATTTTCATAAGAGCTCCATCCTGTCGCACCTGCATGCCTGCCCACACCCACCATCCACGTCCTATTCAATTTAGAAACGGTTTCATTCTCCTCTTTCCTCAGGCATCCACAGATTTACAGACAACTGCTGCTACTTCAGTTACACTGGAACTAAAGTAACTTTGATGACCACAAGCTGAGCTTGCTCGTGAAGCAAGACTCTCAAAACTTGAGACTTAATTCATCCAACTGGTACAGGGCATAACTAATACACGGATAATAGTTCTTTTCAATTCTGAGATATTATTAGCTGTCACAAACCAAGCAGGCTTGAGCCTGTAACTCTCAGGAGTGACTGACCTTGAAATAAACACATGCTGTTTCATGAGTCTTCTTGAATCTTGAGAAACAATTTCTTTTCAAGGTTGATATTATTTAGAAAAAAAAAACTAGATAGTGCTCTCTTGAAAGATTTAGCTATTATGTTAAAAGTTTCTTTTCATAATAAAGACAATAATAAGTATCTATGAAAAGGTAAAAGCTTTTCTAAATAATTACACTTAAAATTGTTTTTTAAATTAAAGCTAAATTTACTTCTTTAGCAGACAACTCAAATGCTACCACTCTGTTTTTTTCTCCAACATAAATACAATTTCCCATGCTCATCTATACTAATGTTTTAGCCTTGATTATACTTTTTTATTATACCCAGTCTTTGATAACAATAATCATTTAGTCCAGTTATAGTCTAATACAAGTTAGATTTGTATCCTGGATATTTAAATAAATGACTGAATTGTATTTTATTAAAAAATAACTGTATTTCAGAGTTAGGTAAATTGCTTTATATGCTCATAGGTAGCCATACTAAAATATGGAAGCTTTAGAATAGTCTGACAATAAGTTTTTGAAGGTAATATAACTGTAAATAGAGATAGAATGGTTTGTTAATCTGTTTTCAACACATGTCTAATTGGGCACATCATATTTTCACAAATAAAGGTGTCTTCCTAAATCCAAATATGTGCCAAACACACAAATAGCCTGAATTCGTAAATTTTTAAGAACTGAGTTTTTAAGAACTGAGCTTACATAGGGAAGTATTTCAGCTAAGAAAAGGTGAAGATCTCTCCCTCAATGAGTATGCACATATACACCTTGGATTTAAAAGTTGTTGCCCCTGATAAGGCTGGCCAACATGAAAGTGGCCCAGATGAATGAAATTTCAGTGTTCCCCACCTAGCTCTGATCCTTATATTTACATTTTCTACTTATTTTCAACACACTGAATCTGTTGATAGCATTTTAAGTTAGGTTGATGGTGATATTGTCTCCTGGAGTTATACGGGTGTTTTGGGGATATACAGGTTTATGGAATTTTGACTCCAGGGCAGTCAGCTAGAAGGTTGAATTGGGTTATAGGTTATTACCAATGAGATAACGGGATGTTTTCTTCAAACTTGTTTTGTTCCCCATACTAAAGAACATATATGTGTTTATAAAAATATTATTATTCCTGAAAAACATTTATTCAGCTCAACAATGATTCTTCTCAGGTCATAATGTGTAGGATATCAGGATATTCCCAAAGTGAATGTTAATGGAGGTGCACCACGCTTAGGGAGTGAAAACAAAAAGCAAACCAAAAAACCTACTCATTTGGATTACATATTTCTACCTCAAACATGAAATATATATTCATAGAATTAAGGAAGGATTCTGAATACAAATAGGTGATTTTATTCACAATGGTCTTCTTCATATGTAATGTGGCATTATGCATTCTGCCTACACATGTCCATCTTTATAAAAGTGTGGTTGAAAACACTAAGTATGTGATCTGCATACTTCTCTACAAGGGTAAATGGATGTAAGGCAATAATATAATTAATCCGATTCCTGAAAAATGCAATATGGGAAAATTCAGATGAGACTGTTGGTTCAACATTCTTTACAAAATTTTATTTCTAAATTGACCAAAATAACATGATTATTGTTGTCATCAATTAATTTTTAGATAGAGACTGATAGTGAGTTATATCTATGTTACCATTTGTTTACTTATTTTAGTCAGTTAGTTTGTTCTTGAATACTTTAGACCCCTAGTATGTAAATCTTTGACTAAGTCAACAACTCACTTTAATGGGCCAATCTTTTTCTAAATACCTATATCACGGTTTCCTAACCTGTTTTTCCAACCCATCTGTCTGTGTGTGTGTGTGTGTGTGTGTGTGTTTACTAGACCTACATGGAGACGATGAATGCTAATGTTTTATTTAGAATAAAACACATTTTTATAACTCATAATAGGAAATTTAAGTTGCTATTTTAATTTAAATACTGACCAAATGTTCACCCAATAATTTATTATTCCTTCCAGAAATATTTATTGAATATTCTAAACATGTAATAATAAATAATTATTCTTATTTCAATTCAAATCCAATTAAAAGATATCTACAAATCTCTTTTCCTCCTGATAAATCAGATTATACAATATAATCCAGATGTGTTTGTCAGTTGTATATTAAATAATGGTTTCCCTGTCCCAGAAATCCAATGGTCCCTATGAAAGAAAATCACTGGTTCTCTCTCTTCTAAGTCATATGTAACCTAGATTATACCCAATGCGCACCTAAAAACAAAATTCTCATGACTGTTCACCAAACCCTGTGTTTTAGTTTTGTTTAATATGAGAGCCATAAAAAGAGATTTCCAGTTTTATACATATTATATCTGACTTCATTTTACTCTTAAAGTGTCTAAAGATTTCTTCTAATCACCTAAACCATCATTTAACTGTAGTTTTTATAAGTTATTTTAGGGCCAAAGTTCATACATTTTTATACTTACTATTATTTTAATTAAGGATAATTCTCAAATAGTAAGTAATTAGACATATCGGATAAGTAATACCTATGTCATAACAGGCTACAAAATTTTATAAAACATTTTCCTGTAATAAAATTATTCCTTGAGTTCTTCAGTTCTTCAAATGTATCCTCATGCCCACAATTTTCTTCATAATTTCTATTATTGGACACTTAAAAAACCCACATATTTGTTATTATTTTAAAATAAAAGTAGCATATGCCTGTCAGGTGGTACAGAAATTGTAAATTGAAAGTGAAGTACTTCTATCTGGCATTACCCTGACTTCTCTAAGAAATTAACCACTACTTAGTTTCATATGTGTTCTTCTAAAATAATTTAATTAATATTCAAAAAATTACAAAGATGCTTGTAATGATTCAGTTATAATTTTTATATGATATCTGTCTATATCATTAATTATACATTTTCTTTTGTCTGCATGAATCATTTTGCTAGCTTTCTATTTAATATTGGTTATTGGCTTTCTTTCTAATTTGTTTTAATTATAATGTTGAAATGAATAACTTTGATTATATGTTTTTATAATTCTTGTGAGTTTGTCCAAGATCACATTAATGTGTGTGAAATGCTGGAACAGAATACATGCATTATGCATTTATTTTTAATTAAAAAATTAAGATTTATTCATTTTTGAGAGACAGAAAGAGGTAGAGCAGAACATGGTGGGAGTGAAGTAGACAGAGAGAGACATAGAAATCCGAAGCAAGCTTCAGGCTCTGGGCTGTCAGCACAGAGCCCAACATGGGGCTTGAACTCACCAGCCAAAGACCACAGGATCATGATGTGAGCCAAAGTCAGACACTTAACCAACTGAGCCATCCAGGCACCCCATGCATTAAGCATTTTGATAGATATGACCAATTTCCCTTCAAAACATTTGCATTCATTTACATCCCCACCAAAAATTTGTGACAGTGCTTATTTACTCTCACCAATACTGGGTTTTATTCAACTTTTCATATGTTCTATATGTTGGTAAAACATAGAATCTCATGTTTTATTTGTGTATCTTTTTATGAATGAGGTTGAAAATCTGTTCATGTGTCTATCGTCTTTTTTTCTATTGAAAACTACTCTTCATCTTTTCTGATTGCAATTGCTGTACGTATCATATTATTTTGTTGTGACTTTGGGTATATACACTATTTCACTTGAGGAAATGAGCTATTTGCTATTTTGATTGCTCTATGCTCCCAATACAAATTGACATTTTCTCCTTTTCTTAAAACTTGATGTATCTTTCCTTTATAGAACTTGAGTTTTTATGTTTCAAATTATTAATTAAAAAATTATATCCGGTTTTGTTTTACTCGGAAAAGCTATGTCTTCCTCTAAAATCATATTAAGTCAACAAGGTATTATTCCAGCATTTTAATCTTTTCATTGGTAACATTTATTATCAGTATTATAAGTACATTTAACATTTCAGTAAGAGTGATGAGATAAGCAAACACTTGAGCTCTATTTTAAGTAAGTGCCCAGTAGCCACATATGGCCATTTCTCCTGTCCCCATTGCCTTTCCAAACATTCCCACTCTTAAAAACTCCTTCTTTTGGCGGGGGGGGGGGGGGGGGGGGGGG
>NC_043709.1:32430028-32436983 GCF_006229205.1 Suricata suricatta | reverse complement strand
GACAAGATTCATGATATGCCACTGTCTTTTCAGGGGCTGTCTCCATGACATGTTTGCTTGACATCATTCCAGAAAGCTCCCTTGGAATATGCCAGAAGCAGAAATATTTTAACCTAGTTGTTACCAGGCAACCAGAAATCCTTCTAATGATGGCAAGACATAAAACCATTTGGGAAAGGAAATCTCAGGCTCCATCCATAAACAAAGGCTACAGACCTAGCTGGAGTCTAATACCGTTTCTGCAAAAGAAAGACGTGTCGTTAAAGAATTTTAACAAGTCCATAGATCTTGAATACCTTTAATTTCACCCATGAGAACCCATTTCTAATATACTTTATGCTAAATCAATCAACTGTTAATATCATTTATTATGCTAAATGTCAATGCATCTGGCTTATATCAGGGTACTACCTCAATATGGATTAAGACTTTTCTGCTGACCCATCACACCCCTGGGGATTGACTTTTGTTTAGAATACTAACTACGCCTGCATGGCTCAGTGGGTTGTGTGTCCCACTCTTGATTTCAGCTCAGGTTATGATTTCAGGGTCATGAGATGGAGCGTCAAGCTCCGTGCTGGCCATGGAGCCTGCTTAGGGTTCTCTCTCTGTCCCTTTGTCTGCCCCTCTCCCCTATTTGTGCTCTCTTTCTTTCCAATAAATAAATAAAATTTAAAAAAATTAAAGAATATCAGCTACATCAAGTTGTAACTTTGACTTCCTCACATATGCGCACTTTTTAATAGTGAAGTACTTAGAAGTCAGCATTTGTCATACTTGATTAATTAATATAATCTAACAGCTAATTCTTTTTGTTAGATATTTTATATATGAAATAAACCTAAGTATTGTATGCTGAAATTGAGAAATGTAGAGGTCTAAGTTCAGTGAGAATTGAGTGCTAATTATATTGTGTTGTGCGGAAGGTGGCATTGTGTGGAAAAAGAAATTCCAGGAAATTATAGAAGCCAGGAAAGATCATGCTTCACAATTTAGAGAGGAAGGATTTTTATGTAATTTGTTAGCCTAGAAAGAAGTAGTGGTTTGTGATATAAGATAATTAGTCGAAGTGGTGATACACTTGGTGGGATTAGGAGAGTTTTATTTAACAATTTCCAGGACAGTCAGCAAGGTAACTCTATTTGATGGTAACTCAGTGTATTTATTGAAAAAGTATTTTTTTAATTTAGAATAATTTAGCTTCTAGATTTCAATAGGCAATGGAAGAAGATAGTTTTGGTAAGATGAATCTAAATATACACATTAAAAATAACTTCATAAAATGGAAATATATAGAAATATGTATATTCTAGTGTTAATTCAGGGAAAACTTTTATTTCTGTATAAGCCTGTCTGACTGGTACTTCATATATATCCTGTCTTATATAATGCTTATTAGAATATGGAGGCCTGTATTAATTATTTATCCTATAAATTCTCTTAATAACATCTTGATTATTATCAGAAATTTTTCCCTGGTACCTTGGTAGAATACTAAACTCTAATTTGGACATAATTTTTATGTTTTTGTTGTTGTTGTTGTTGTTGTTTTAGTTTTTATAATCTCTTATCATCAGCAAAGTAGAGGAAATCAGTTAGATATTTTTAACTTTTATAGGGTATTGTAGATAGGGTTCCATACTCAAGGATGTTTTCTCTCCATAATCTGGACTGTATTTTTTTTAATGGTTAATTATTTATTTTGAGAGAGAGAGCTCACAAGTAGGAGAGGGGCAGAGAAGAAGAGTGAGAATACCAAGCAGGCTCCACACTATCAGTTCAGAGCCCCTTGTGGGGCTCGATCTCATGAACCATTAGATCATGACCTGAGCCAAAATCAAGAATTGGGCACTTCACTGACTGAGCCACCCAGGTGCCTCTGGACTGTATTTTTCAATGTTGTTTTATTCCATAGACATGGACACCAAAAGTCATTTGAACAGCCTTTATTTAGCCTATCAAATAAAATAGTAAGATATATCTAGATTTTAAGCATTCTGATACTTTCCTGCTGTTCCAAAAGGAGCAACTCCTTACTCTATTTGAATAGTTCTTAACCCAGAGCTGGTATTCTTCAGTTTTGGGACATAAATCAGAGCATTGTCAAAGCTTATTTTTAAAAAAGGCAAGGTAAGGGACACCTGGGTGGCTCAGTTGGTTAAGTGTCTGACTCTTGGTTTCAGCTCAGGTCATGATCTCATGGTTTTGTGAGTTCAGGACCCACATTGGACCCTGAACTGGCAGTTAAGAGCCTGCTTGAGATTTTCTCTTCCTCTCTTTCTGCGATTCCCCTACTTGTGCTGTCTCTGTCTCTCTCAAAATAAATAAATAAACTTAAAATAAATTTAGAGGCAAGATAAGATATACCAGTTGATTATTCCAGCAGAGACTGAATATTTTGATGCTTATAATCAATAGCACTGTGGTAGGAATTATGGCATCTGATGAAATCTAGGGACATTTCCTTTTGCTTAATCTAGGATAAATAGTCTAAATTTTTCTCAAGATATCTATGGTGGCATACATATTCTAAGCAATGGGACATTAAACTGTGGACTTGGTGATTTTAGGCAACCTTCCTGTAGGGCTCAGTATTGTCACACTTTGGGGGAAATATTGTTAAAAAATATTAGCCAGGGGTTCTTGGGTGTCTCAGTTGGTTAAGCATTTAACTTCTGCTCAGGTCACGATCTCATGATTTGTGGGTTCAAGCCCCACATCCAGCTCTGTGCTGTCAGCTCAGAGCCTGGAACCTGCATCATATTCTGTGTCTCCCTCTCTTTCTGCTTCTCCCTGCTCATACTCTGTCTGTCTCTCTCTCTCAAAAATAAAATAAACATTAAAAATATTAGTCAAATCTATGCCTAAGAGAAGGTAAAAAGAATTACAGAGTAAGGGCTGGGGAGCAGTTGCCAAGCCCTATTTAGAGAATTTTCCTAAAAGACTTATCATGGAGTAAGGCTTATCCAAGGAATAAATTATTTTTGTTCCATTACATTCCCTTTGACGAAACATGAACATATTGAGGCCTACTGATATTGGTAGACTGAGCATAAGATTGCAAAGATTTTAAAGATAACCTAAGTCAGCTTCTCCATTTAACAGGACAATTATAAATCTTTGAGCAAGAATATGATCATCCAACCAGAGTTTAATAGAAGCTGTGTGTGGAAATCCGATCTATAAACTTCTTGTCTAATGCAAGTTCTATAGTGAAAAACAGCATTATTGGTATTTTTCTGACAAATTACAAATATGTATAGATATCTATTTTATAAAGATGTCTAACCTGGCTAAGAAGAAATAAAAGCCAAGTCTTACTGAAGGAAAGACTATCAGGAGAAAAATAATGAAACTCCCAGCTCAGAGAATAAAGAGATGGAAGAATTAAGCAGCCAAGTAGAAAGTTAAATGTAAGAATTGGAGAGAAGTCTAATATCTGAGTCAAGCTGCTCTAAGAGGAAATGATCTAAAAAAGAAAAGGAAAAGTCTAAGGACAATGGTGATTAGAGGTTTATGTGTTAAAATCACCTGAGCAGAACGGCCCACAGAAATACTAATTGAATTTAAGAGCTAAATTATCTGCCTGTCTACTATTGTTATCCATAATTCATTTATTGACTGATATGCTAGAAAAGTAAATAAGGGTTATAATTATAATGATGTAAGCGTGTTTAGATGAACAAGATAGTTTCTTTTAAATAGAATCCAATCAACTGATAGGGAATCTTACGTTCAGTATCTAGCAACTATAATGATTTTATTTGATAGGTTGTAGGAACTACCTTAATTTGTTCTGATGGAGTGGGTATGTTATTACAGCAATTATTATAAAATTACAATGATTCACTGCTACCGGAGCTATGTACTTGGCTTTACATGCATATTCTTGAAAGTCATAAACCATTTAGTGGCTTTTTTTTAATTTATTTTTAAAATGTAAAACTATATTTTTATGAAGATTGCTTATTCCTAGTGCTAATGAAGCACAATTCATTAAAAGATACATGCCTGCAAAAATATATATAATCACTGATACTAAAAATACAAACAAACAAATGAACCAAAAAAAAGTATTTACTTTAGGACAAACAACAAAATAACCATGGATAACTAAAAAACAGGGCATTTAATTTAGAAAATTATTTCCTCTGAATTGCTTTATTTCAACGATGAAATAAACTCAAAAATGTAAAATAATTCTATTTTAGGATTTCAGTCTTTAAGATTTAAAAACTAAAATTTAATAAAAATTCCAATTGGTCCAATACTGCTTTATTGGCTTTGCTTCTATTATATTTTCAGAAAAGAGGTGGCGAGAATAAACAGGAATCTATAATCCTCAAGAAAAAGACCTCATTTCACCGGATGGAACAGTGAACTAATCATGTGTCTAAAGAAAAGAAAGTCATCCAAGCCAAACATCTTAGAGCCCTGGCAAGAATTCTTTACCTTAGGCAACTAAAATAATTACCTACCTTAATTTAAGAACATTTTTAAAACTCAGAGTGCTACGATCTAGTTAAGTAACATTTGTCGCTATAAATTACATGGTTGTTTTATTACAAGTGTGGTTCCCATGAGGTAGAATATAGGCAAACCACCAAAGACAGGATATGAGAGATGCCTGTGCCAGAATAACTGCAGTGAAAAGGTGTATGTGTACCTGTCAGGCAAATGGTATCTTATTGACATATGTTCACATCCTGTGTTACCACTAATTTAAAAAAAAGAGAGAGAGACTGGTAATGAGTAGGAATAATAATTTTTTACCTCAGGTAGTCCTGAAGAAAGAAAGTTTGGGGTGGGGGTGGGGTGGAGATACAAAGAATAGCTCAAGGGGAAAAATGGAAAGATACCATAGCTTCGAATCTATTGAATCTCTAAAAAGTTTCAAAATATATAAAACTTTTATGAATTGTTGAGACTTAATATTTCATTAGGTATTAAATAAGATATCCTAAGAGGAAGATCTAAAATTACTGACCCATAAAGAATAAGTTTAAAATTCACGAACAGGGGTGCTTGGGTGGCTCAGCCGGTTAAGCATCCGACTTCCACTCAGGTCATGATCTCACGGTTCGTGGGTTCGAGCCCCACGTCAGGCTCTGTGCTGATAGCTCAGAGCCTGGAGTCTGCTTCAGGTTCTGTATCTGCCTCTCTCTCTGATCCTCCCCTGCTCACGCTGTCTCTCTCTCTCTCTCAAAAATAAATAAAAACATTAAAAAATAATAATAAAACTCACAAAGGAAAAGGAAGAATTTTTTTAAAAGCTCTCATATTCTTTAGAGAAGTCATTTCATTTACTTGCTAAATCAACACTCTGCAGAATATACTGTTTTTTCTTATTTTAAAGATCAGGTGCTGCTACTATTAATGTCAACTCTCTTCTTCAAATAGAGAAAGGAATTACTTAGTTTCAAAGCCAAAGTTGAATACCTGAATTTGCTTTCCTGCTGCCGCCATTTTTCTACTCTCAGGACTGTCACTGAATCTCCTCTTATCTCCTGTCCCCATTCTTTTGTTGAATTAGAGCTGCTTTATTACTTAATTCTTCCATGACAGCGAATCAATTGTGAAAGTTTCAACATGTCATTTACTTTCCAGATTTCTGACACTCCAATTTGCTTTAGCTTCTTTGTAAGAAATATTGCTTAGATTAACGATTACCACATTCAAGTTTTCAGCAAGAATTGTGGAAGTGGAAAAATCCCACAGCCTCAGGCAGGTCTAATGTATTTACCTGCAGCAGTGATGTGCTTGCCAAAACGGGAAACCTGTTTTCTGGGAGCTGACTTCAAGTCTGGCACGCACTGTAGGCTAGCCAAGTTCTCTAGACCCTCATTTCTCTTTTGCCATAGGTGTAAATGTGTGTGTGTGTGTGTGTGTGTGTGTGTGTGTGTGTGTGTCTCTCTCTCAAGTTTATCTATTTCTGAGAAAGAGAGGTGGTGTAAGTCTCTAGGGTATTTTGGAAGCAAGGTTTCCAGTACCTTGAGGGGCTAGCTGCTGTTAGGAATAGGTCATTTATTACTGCTTAGTAAAAACTCAGTCATGAGACACTTCAGATATATGTCAGTGAGCCATAATCTTGAAGTATGGTGGCCAAGCTATACCTTGGGGGGAGGGACTAGAGATAAAGGAGATTTCCAAAGGAATTTTTATATGGTGAAGTAGACTTAGAGGATCATGCAGAGTCAAGAGAATGTTAAGCTAAGATTCCCTTTTGCTTTGAGCAGTGTCCTCATGGAGGCAGCTGAGCTTCTAGAAGGAGGTCACTCTGCCTGTTTCAAGGCCTTGTCAATGGGCTGTAGACAGTAAGGACAATTTTTCATTTGCCTTTGTTTGCCACATTACTGATGACAGCAATTTCCTATACTGATCTTTCCAGAAAAGAGTATATTTGTGGTATTTTCTCATAGCTCCTAGTCCTTATAGGTGGAGACAAGTGAATAGTATCCAGGTAGAAAAATTGGGAAGAGAGTAAAGGCATGTACTCAATGTAGTGTTTCTTGGTACTGCTGACATTAATACACTGTTTTGTTACTTCAAATTAATTCTATAGTCATACATTTAGAAATCAATTGCATAGCATCCCTTCCTTCAGAGGAGATGATAAAAAATATTTATCAATTCTGTCATGAGTAAAAGTGTAAGAAAGAAATATATTCCAAGAAATTTTTTAATGTTGTTTTTCATTTATATGTTTAGAAATGTGTTATAAACTTAATATCTCTTCCTTAAGCACATTTTTTAGAGCCTACAGACTTCTTGACCTTTCTGATTAAATCCCATCCATTTTGTCTTTGCACCTGTTTCCTGGTGTTTATCCAACACCTCCCTTCTTTATTTCAACCTCAAATTAAAATAAATTTATATGAAACTTATATGGAAAATTATAATTAACAATGCATCTATTTTCATAACTAAACTTATTTTTCCCCCTGAAAGTAGGTAA
>NC_043709.1:32282593-32429928 GCF_006229205.1 Suricata suricatta | reverse complement strand
AGGAAAAACATGCCACAGTTTCTTCTCCTATAATTAGCTGCAATAACTGACTAAATTATTAGCTTCGATTTATTAAATTACCTTTGACTTATTACCTTCAGATTAAATATGGAGTACCTCCTCAGGGTGCCTGGGTGGCTCAGTCGGTTAAGTATCTGACCTTTGGTTTCTGCTCAGGTCATGATCCCACTGTTCCTAAGATCGAGCCCTGTGTGGGGCGTTGTGTGCTGACAGCACAGAGCCTGTTTGGGATTCTCTCTCTCCCTCTCTCTCTTCCCCTCCCTCATTCATGCTCACTTGCTCCCTTTCTCTCTCAAAATAAAGAAATAAACTTTAGGGGCGCCTGGGTGGCTCAGTTTAGGGGCGTCTGGCTTTGGCTCAGGTGATGATCTCACCGTTTGTGGGTTTGAGCCCTGCGTCGGGCTCTGTATTGACAGCTGGCTCAGAACCTGGAGCCTGTCTTTGAATCCTGTGCCTCCTTCTCTCTCTGACCCTCCCCTGCTCATGGTGTCTGTCTGTCTGTCTGTCTCTCTCTCTCTCTCTCAAAAATAAATAAAACATTAAAAAAAGAAATAAACTTTAAAAATAAGTAAACATGGAGTCCACCCTCAGTATAATACCATCATGTGCTCATTAGAATTTAAACTATATACAGATATATCCACTTAACTTGAACTCATTACAGACTAGAAATAGTCAGGTCTATGTATCTGTGAAGTATTAACTGAGTGGCTATTGTTCTCATTAGTATGTCCAAAGAGACAAAAATTTATTTTGTCCTAAACAAATTGATCTTTTTAAAAAACCAAGTCAAAGGAATAAATTGAACTCATTCTGTCACCTAGTCATTCTAAGAATTTATTATAAGAATATAATTAAAGACACACTAACAAAGAGTTTGCCTCAACAGTTCCATTAAAACATTGTTTGAAATCACAGTGTAGCAATTTGGGAATTATTTGAATAAGTCATGACATAAAATACCTACCTGGGAGAGTGGTATGAAGCCATTAACATTATTCTGTGTAATGACAATTTGTGACATGCAAAATAAACAAAATGTGTTATTGAGTAAAAACTTTGTGTTACTACAGTGTGTGTAAAATGTCATTTTTGTAAGTAAAATTTACTTACAAATGCATCAAAATTACCTAATGGTACATACTAAAATATTAATAGTGCTTATCCTTGTATGGAGAGAATAGGGATTGATTGTAATTGTAATTTTTTCCCCTTATTTTTGTTTATTTTTTTATTTTGAGAGAGAGTGGGGGAGGGGCAGAGAGAGAGGAAGAGAGAGAATCCCTAGCAGGTTCTAGGATAAAAACACAGCAGATGTGGAGCTCGGACCTACGCATCATGAGATCATGACCTGAGCTGAAATCAAAAGTTGGTCACTTAACCAACTGAGCCACCAGGTGCTTCATCTTTTACCCTTTTAAAATAAGAATTTTATTTACTAAATTTCCTATTAGGGACTAATATTGCCTACATGTTAATTATAATAACAGCAAAGTAACTGTGTAACTATACTTAACATGCAATTATATAGTAACTTTAAAATCAATCAATCAATCAATCAATCAAATTACTTCTGACCAATGTGGGCTTTTTTAGCAACACAACCAAAATGTCTATTAATCTCTCAGAAAAATATACAGGAAATTTCTAGTTCATATATATGTTGGTTTCCCAAACTTCACTAATAAATCATTTGGAATTTGGAACACATGTCACCTAGAAAAGCAATGTTATAAATAATTGTCAGGTTTCCAGATTATTCAGTAATTCACCAAACACATATTAAGATCCTACTGTGTGTCAAAAACTATTATACGCACTGGGAATGGAATTGTGGGGAATGTGATGTGTCTACAAGACAGGGGATAATCATCCGAAGCTAAAAGAAAAGAGTGAGAAAGATTATACCCTAGAGACTTCAGAAAAAGCATGACCCTGCAGACAACTTGGTTTTGAACTTCAAGCCTCCAGAACCATGAGAAAATAGGTTTCTGTGTTTTAAGCCACCCAGGTTATCATGATTTGTTTCGTCATCCCTAGAAATCTAATATACTGGTGTCTGAGAAAACATGGAAGCTTTTCTTCTCCAAAGTTTTCTTCTTTCTTATCAGACAATGCAGAATATTTTTAACTCTCCAGTCCATACTCCTACTCAAAATAACCCTTCAAACCACTACCCTCCCCACCTCTGATGAGCTCTACTTGCATCTGCCTAAGACCCATGGTCTCTTTTTTCTCACTAGCTGAATAAGGCTTTAAGAGAGGTACTTCTCCCCTCAAACAAGCTATCATCCTCAAATTCACCTTTGTTCAACTCAGTTTCACCTGATTGATGAACCAGAAAGAAGCTATCATCCAAGGAATTGTGCGCTTAGGAAAATGAGGGAGAGATATACAACCCTTCACTTTAAATAATTTCATTCTTTAAATAGTTTTATTCTCCCCAAAGAGAATGAAGATGGGAACCAAAATCATATGTTAAGAACCTTGGGGGGCACCTGGCTGGCTCAAGTTGGCTAAGTGTTCAGCTTGGGCTCAGGTCATGATCTCATGGTGCATTAGTTTGAATCTGTGTTGGGCTTGTGCTGACAGTTCAGAGCTTGGAGCCTGATTCAGATTCTGTGTCTCCCTCTCTCTCTGCCCCTCACCTCCTCCTTCTTCTCTTTCTCTCTCAAAAATAAATAAACATTAAGCCAAAAAAAAAAACCAACCAAAAAACAAAACTTGGTCCCATGAAAGCACTAGATCAGGAAAGAAATTAAGAAAAATAAAAATAAAGTCAGAAAAGTTTTCTTATCCAGGGAATTTTCCCTGTAACCAGAGACATGATTATGAGGATGAAGTGAGAACAGAATGTTTTGATGTTCATGAACTCACAGATTTTATATTTTCCCTTGTCATTAACTTTATTTCAGTTCATCCCTTCATAAGAGGGTTAAAGGAGGAGGGTTAAGTAAAGGAGACTAGTTTTTGGACACTAAAGTCAATAGATCAAGTATTTCTACTCTGAGATTGTATGAAGTAATTTATGATTACAGAGTGAGTAAATTGTAGCTATGCAGTCACTTCTTTCCGCACCTTTGCCTTAACATAACGTAACAGTGTTGTGTTTTAATCTATTCCACCAGTTTTTCAGGACACTTAGCAGTACTCATATTAAATAATTATTTACCTGATTTTCTTATAGGGGTTGAATAGTAATAATAATAATAACAATAATAGTATAAAAAATCAACTGTCACAGAACTCCTTTTGCAATGTATGCATTAAATACCTTTCCCAACTAACTTCTGTTTGTCCTTTGAGTCTTGGCTCAGGTATTATCTCTACTAGAAATCACTTTGACTGACCATCCTCTGAAGATGGAGAGAGGCGCTTAGGGCTTGAAGTGTCATTCATTCTCTCAAGAGAGCAGCTATGTTTTTCTGTCTTAGCCCTCTGCCAGTATTATAACCATCAGTTTACTTAACTCTCTTGCCAACTGTAGAGCATATATTCTCTGCTTTATTAAGATTTGTCTTTTTCCCTTTCTTCCTGTCTATAACAAATGAGTTAAAATATGGGTTCAATGAACCCAGCATTTGATGGACACTTATTGAATACACAGTTCTCTTTTGAGTGGCCCCATTTTCTGGTCACTGAGATGGGCACTGGAAACTGGTGATAAAAAACACAGAGAAGGTCTCTGCCTTCCTAGAGCTTATGTCAAAGATGAGGGAGGGACTAGAATTAAACAAATCAATAAGCAAGATCATTTGCGATGTTCATTAGAATTATGAATATAAGATACAGAGCAACATAATGGAAAGTAACTGAGAAAGATTGCATAGGAAGGCTTCTCTGAGAGAGTGAGACTTGTCTCCTAGTGATTTAGTTACTTCTTTGGTAATTATTTTTAATAAATAAATGAAGCTTTTATTTGTTGTCCGAAATAAGGAGTAAATGTAAAGTTCCATACTTCTCCCCAGTGAACTTCATAATGTGTTTGACTTAGGATTCAAGGAATAGATAACAGTCAGAGGCATTGAGAATGGCTGTGTGGTATATGTTCTTTGCAAAGGTATCTGAGGGATGGGTGTGTGGTGGCTAAAGTTAGACCACTTTCAGCTCACAGAGCTATGCAACAAAAGGGGCTCACATACCCATACAAGGCTCAGTCATCTGGGAAGGAAAAGTGGACTTGTTTGTTGTTGGGTTTTTTTTTTTCCCCTGTCTGGAGAAGTCACCTTTCAAAAGGGTGCGTCTTTTAAAATTTACACAAAGAACCCATAAGTACTATCTGTTGCCCTGGTAACCCGGAGAGCCCTACTAATTTTAAGACTTTAATTAGTTGTAAAAGGACTCAAGTGATTACTCTTAGTTCATGCAATATAAAAATAATAGGTTCTAATGGTTTTCTCAGTATACTTGGAATTTACCAGAATTGGAAGTGCTCCCCTTTCTAGGAACAGCATAATTTGGCACCTTTGTGAAAAGCTAAAAAGAATAGATTCAAGTTCTCATGGAAACTAGAGACCAGATAAGAGGGCGCTTTCATTTCCTATTTAAAATATTGTACAAGGGGAACCTGGATGTCTCAGTCAGTTAAGTGTCCAACTCTTCGTTTTGGCTGAGGTCGTGATCTCGTGGTGTGTGGGTTTGAGCCCCACGTCAGGTTCTGTGCTGACAGTGCAGAACCTCCTTGGGATTCTCTCTCTCTGCCCCTCCTCTGCTCACGTGTGCTCTCTCTCTCTCTCAAAATAAATAAATAAACATTTGAAAATATAATAATAAAATAAAATTTGCAGCATTTAGATAATATCACATAGATATAAATTCCAATGCAGTAATATCTAAATGTATATTGAATATTAGAGTTTTTATTTTTATAAGTCCAAGTATATCTGCATCCTCTCCTTATACACATACTCCCATTACAGAGTGACTTTGTTTGCAGTTGAGCATGAATTTAAAAGATAGTACTGGGTTTATAGCTTCTCTCAGTGCAGAAACGACTGGATGTAGAGACATCCAATCAAAATTCCTTACTTTGTTTAAGGTGGATTCAAAAACTAGGTCCCTCTGCTCATAAATAGCAACTTTAAGCAGTAAGGCAGCACAAGTTTTGTACAAAACTATCTCACAGGAGTTTTGTATCACACATTTGATGTGCTATTTGTCTCTATGAGAAGGAAAAAAAAGCATACCTTACCCGAAATGTATTGAGAACCATTTCTAAGACCTACAATCTTTTTTTTCAGCTTTATTGAAGTACAATATAGTGAGTGTATGGGGATGCTCTTGGACCCATTAAGAACTTCTTTGTTTGCTCCAATCCTGTGGGACTCATGAATGCAATCACCATTGGCTATCAGAGCCATATGATCTGGGGAACTGTTTCTTAGGCATCAAATGCAACTGAGGTACATAGTCTTATGTACAAGGTCCTACTAGGAAGGTACTGGTGACTGAGAGCAGGCTAGAGGGAGGTGGTGGGGAAAATGTCTGCCAGTTTCCCTACTACCCAGCAAGGATCCCAGCCAGCCCCCAAAGGCCCATAATAGCTTTCAAGGTATGCAGATAGACCTCTTTCAGGGAAAGACTGGCGGGGTGAGCACTTTTTCCTGTTTTCTCCCAACGGAGCCCTGATGGCATAGCTGCCCTGAGTGCTTGAGCACTCTAAACACCTGACGCTTTATTTGCTGTAGTCTTGTGAGTCTCATGAACCCCAGCCTCACTGTTTTTCAGATCTAGGTACAGTCTGCACCTTAGAGAGGGAGTGGGAGTCTTACATGTTGGAGAATTAAGTATGAGTTTCTAACCCCTCCCTCCTCAAGTAGAAGCTGGGAGTTGGGAGATCCCTCCTAAATTTATGGCACTCTGCCCAAGATGGTATTTAAGGTGAAAATGTATCTCAATCTTGCTTATCCCTTTCAATGTGGATATTTTCTCACTTGGTACTTTCTGGATTTCTTTCAGAAGTAGTTTCTCCTTGTGTGTCCATGGGAAGTCAGGAGTTTGAGAGCCTCCCATTCCATTCAACATTCCTTCACAATCTTTTTTCCTCAGGGAGAGTTCAAAAAAACATCATTAGGTCAGTGGAGATTATAACTGTAAATGGAACTTAACTAAGAATTTCTTGGAAACATATAATCATCAATAAAATTATGAATTATCTTATCGCTTCTTATGCACACACATAAAAAACAACAAAATAATACATTAGAACAAAATAAAGCAGATCAAAATATGGATTTAATTTAGACATAAAATTTAATTTTATGTAACATATTATCTAAGAAACATCCAAATAAATCAACAACCTCTATTATATTTTTGGTTACATGCACAAAAAAGTAGATGTCTTTCTTCATGGTGGCTCAAGTATGTCAGGTAGGTAACAAAGAAGTTAGATGTCACTTTATCTAGATATTGTCTACATAAGCCGAAGATGTTAACAAAGTGTATCTACATCTACTGGAGAATAGAGATAATATTTTAACAACTTAAAGTATATTTTATTTTCAATCACTTTTGCCACAAAAGCTTTTTTAAGTTGTTTCAAATTAAGTGTGTTTAAATAGCCTTCCAAGAAATACAGGGGAGACATATAAATAAACCAAATTAATAATAATTTTCTTTCCTTCTCTTTTCATTGTTGAAAGACTTAATTGAACTATATTAAACCTCTGTGTTTATTTTCTTATGAAGAACTGTGTTTTTTAAATTATTTTTTAAATGTTGTTATTTATTTAGAGAGAGACACACAGCATGAGCAGGGGAGGATCAGAAAGAGAGGGAGACACAGAATCTGAAGAAGACAGGCTCCAGGCTCTGAGCTGTCAGCACAGAGCCCGATGGGGTGCTTGAACCCACCAACCATGAGATCATGACCTGAGCTGAAGTCAGCCACTTAACTGACTGAGCCCCCAGGTGCCCCAAGAACAGTGTGTTTTAATGCCTGATAAATTTTCTTTCCCCTGCATCCTCACTCTGTTATCAGTGAGCCAACCCTTTGGAAAACACACATTCACACATACGCTTTTGAAATGAATTCACTAAGGTTACCACAGTTGAAGTGAAGAATATTATCTCTGATTTCAGAGAAACTTGATTCTGAAGCATGTAACTTCCTTTCGTGCCAACCTCATTAAAAGGCAAGCTCTCTTGGTGTCTCGGATACCGTGATGCTCTGTGCAGCTGCACAGGGATGGTTACCTCAGCAGCTCAGTGTCCTGGGCTGGTCATTCATTTGATAGAAGCCTATCAGCCTGGTTCAATAAGGGATACATTGATCATATTGTTTCGGTCCTTCAGTTCTTGAAGGTGGGAGATTCGGGACAGAAACCTGTCTACATTAGTCATTACACCTTCTCTTTACTAGTCCCACCACATCCCGTTTACTTGCCTGGTTCTCACACCAACGAATTCTTCCCAGTGATGAATAAAACATTTATTTGCCTTTCCCATAGCTTACTTTCAAGTATCCCTCTAATTATCTTGTTTCTTTCCCAGCAAACAGTTTGTTCATAATTAGTGCTAATTTTATCTTGGAAAGATTCACGTATCTTTTGCCTACACCTGAATGTTACACAAAATCATTGGGAAATTATTTCCTATGTATTCATCATGGGCATGGCAATCAAGGTGCTCTCGAGGGTCATATAATCACTTCTGATGTCATAGTGTTTTTCTGGATATTGTAATTCCTGGACAATTTGTGCTTTTATCTTATGGAAAAGGTAGTTAGAGCTTAAGTTAGTGATTTTACTGTCACAAACATTATTTAAAATTTTTTTAACATTCATTTAGCTATTGCATCTGGAGATGCGATATGAATTAACCAAATTGTCATAATACATGTTGAATTTAAATTTTGGTTACTTGGTTTTTATCCCAAAAAGTTTTCTAAACTTCTCCAAAATAAATAACTTCAAACTATTAAATTAGTTTAATATCTTTGAATCAGAAAATATGTTTGGAGGCAGAGTGTCATTACTGTAATAGAATTCTGCTTCTGCAGAGCCAATTATGTTCAGTCTCTACTGATACCTTTTCCAGTAGAATCACTGGAAATGCTGTGTCAATTGCTAACAAAGGCTGATTGATGAAAACTAATAAAGAGCTCAGGCTGACTTTCTTCTCTTCTGAAAAAGCCATTGTAGGCCATCCAAAAGGTGTTACACAGCTAATTTTTCAGTCAGTCAGCCTTCTTTGTCTTCTAATGTTTCTTGGGCTCTGGAAAATGATTGTGTCTAAAGTATTTATATGGAGTTGAAATTTATTTTTGTGCTCTAGTTACATAAAGTATAAACCATATGCCCCTCAAATTTTATTCATCCTTAAAAATTAAGCACTTTTGTGAGTTCAGGAATAAGCACAGAAGAAAAGGTTCTAAACTATCTTAATATTTTAATTTAATACAATTTAGCTGCACGAATTGCCTTTCAAATTCTCTCAAACTTAAAAAAGTTGACGGCTTAAAATTAGGACTGCAGAGTATCAGATTATGATTTCAATCTTCACTAAATGGCTGAGTTAAAATATTGATAGTATTTTGAGAGGTGAACAAATAACAGATGAATGTAATTGGCATTAAAAATTCTCTGCCTAATAGGCTTTATTATTGGCTAGAGCTAAATAAGGTAAATATTTCAAACTCTGCTATGTTTTCTCTAACTTTATTTTCTTCTCCCTCTCCTCTTGAATAATATAATTCACCTATCAGGTAAGAGATTATCATTAGGTTGGAAAAAATATATATTTGATCTATTAATTAAATCAAGGATTCAATATAGGATTCAAAATACATGATTGAAAAATTGAAGTTTCAAATTCCAGTTGAGTAACAATAGTAGGGATGATAATGTCCTAAAGAAACTCAGGGGTAGGGGTGCCTGGGTGACTCAGTCAGTTGAATGTCTGACTTAGGCTCAGGTCATGATCTCACGGTTTGTGAGTTTGAGCCCTGAGTTGGGCTCTGTGCTGACAGCTCAGGGCCTGAAGCCTGCTTTGAATTCTGTGTCTCCCCCGTCTCCAGCTTCTCCCATGATCATGTTCTGTCTCTCTCTGTCTCTCAATGATAAATAAATAATTTAAAAATTAAAAAAAAAGAAACTCAGGGGTAGAATAAGGAGACATTAAGAAAAATCAGGATATCAAATATTACAAAGAAAGAGACAAAAATACAATTTTATAAAAAGAAAAGTTATCAGAGATTTGAGTAGTTATTTGGAATGAAGTTCACCTTCTACCTGTAGTTTTCCTTGTCCCTAATTAAAATGAGATTTCTGTCTTAGTTTTTAAGACAGCATAGAGAAATAGAGTCTTTACATGGCTAGTGAATAAAAGAGACTTGGATAAGAAGTGTGTTGTACTAGCTGGCTGGATAAGTCTGGTTACAACCTCCCATTTCAGTCTGTAAACCACTTCCCTGATGTCTTTCTTGACTCATCAAAACTTGCCTATGTACCACTCCTTTGTGCTCTCAGAGAAGACTGCTTCAACGTATTGTGGTATTGTCATCGAGTTTACCTCTCAGGCTCCCCATAGTCTCTCTTTGATGACTATATTCTTTCCATTACCATTTAGCACGTAGTAGTTTGTTATTCAGATAATGCAAAAACCAAAGAATGGATGAAAGAATGAGAGAAGGAAGGAAAAACATAGGGAAAAAAGAAGAAAGGAAAGAAGCACATTCAGTGAAAAATTCACCATAGGGAAAGGGAAAATTATATTCCTTTTCTAAGCGAGTATCCATGTGGTAGGTAAGGGGCCATCTGCTGAACAAGACAAGCAATAGCCAAAAGCATAGAACAGGTGTTGCAGCCAGAGTAGCTTCACAGTCCCTGCAATGAAAAATAGTTCAGGAAGCAGAAGTCTGGGGGAAAAGGAGCTAGATTTGTAGTTGCAGCAGGAAAAGAAAAACATACCCCATTAGTCTCTGTAATCTCTGTAGGAGAATAATCCTGTTGCAAATATAACTAACTCAATTAGAAAGAAAAACAGAAAAGGAAAACTCTCCAGTTTGTCTTCTGGAGATAGAAAGCTTGAATGCCGCCTTTCCAGTTGAAGAAAACATTCTGACACTTGCCAATCTCATTTATTAATTGTTGGAATTTTTTTAAAGTGTAACAAACAGAAACTATTTACATATAGTTTTTGACTTCCAACTGCATAAAAAAAATATTGACTTAATACCATTCATTCAAAAGGAACACAACATTTAATGAGCGATGGAGTAATTGTAGTATGGGAAGTATTTGTAATTAACTTTTGAAATGGTACCTTGGACACAAGAGAGAGAATGCTCTTTAATGAAATTAAGATCTATAAAGTCTATTTCCAGTTTAACTTTAAACCATATAGTAAATAATTTAAGGTGTAATTGTGTACATGTTTTTGACACATTTGTTATAACTGTAGCTTTGTTACATTGTACAATAAATTTAGATAGGAATTTGAGCAAATACTTCCCTTGACAAAATTAAACTAACCGAACAGGTAAATGTGTGGCTAAATTCTTTATTCTTAGAATTAAGAGTTTATCAAGGCTCTTATTAAAGAGCCTTTAATATTATTATTAGGCCTTATTATTATTAAGCCTTATCAAAATCAAAGCATAAGAGAAATATATTAAAACACATTTTAATGGAATTAGAATAGGACTTAATTTTACCATTGACAAGAAAACCCTAAATTGGAATCTTGAATATTTTAAGCTATGGTGCACATTTTTACTGTGATAATAATTTAGGTAGCCAGAAAAAAGCACATGGATTTACATTCATAAATAATGTTTATGATATTATACTTAATAATTATCTGAGATTTCATAAAAATTATTTACAATTTTTCTCTTAAAATATGCAGAATTACAATGTACTTGTAACACTGATACACAATTAATTGCCAATCAATAAAAGGTAGATATTTCCATTGCCTATAAGGTTGTCAATTACTTCAAAGTTTATAAAAGTAAGTATTTTTAAGTTACTTGAATCTAACATTTTATTTCCTATTTTGAATTTGGCAAATACAGAATTTTTTAGCTAGTATATGATTTAATTCTTAAGACATTTGAAAGTACCTAGTACATTAACATACAAAAACAAAATTCAAGTCACCTGGATGGCTCAGTTGGTTGAGCCTCCAACTAGATTTCCACTCAGGTCATGAGTCCAGGGTTATGGGTTCAAGCCCTATGTCCAGCTCCCTGCTAAGCATTGAGCTTGGTTATGATTCTCTCTCTCCCTCTGCCACTCTCCCGAGGGGTTAAAGAGATGGGGGTGGGTGGAGATAAGGTATGACTAGAAAGAGAGCACAAGAGAGTTGCTTTTTAAGGAGTTTATGATGTAATGATGATACTTTATCTCAATTATAATTATGGTTATATGAATCTCTATATATGAAAAAATGTCATAGACATTCACAAGGGCATAAAAATGAGTGCATGCAAAATACAGTAAAATCTGAGTAAGGTCTATAGTCTAGTAAAATATATTGGACCAGTCAACTTCCTGAATTTGATAATTCCTGATAGTTGTATAAGATGTTACTTTGAGAGAAGCTGGGTGATCTGTACAGTAAACCTCTCTTGTACAATTTTTTGCAACTTTGCATCTATAATCATTTCAACATAAAAGTTGAAACAAATTAAAAAATAAAAGGGGAATTTACTGGGTCACACAAGGTAAATGTCCAGCATTATACTAGTACTGGGGTTTCAAGTTATATTACTAGGACCTAATCTAAGAATATGTCTTAATTTTGTTCCCTTTCATGTTGGCTTCTGACAAAGATTTAATAGAAAAGAATAGCTTCCCATAATTAAGTATAGTTTGTGTGTCTTACATGTGTAGGGGTGGGGAGGTTGGGTGGTGGTGAGGGTACCCAAGTGTGTTTTTCTAACAAGTTAAATACAGTAAAACCTTAGTTTGTGATCATAATTCACTCTGGAAACATGCTTGTGATCCAAAGCACTTGTATGTCAAAGCAAATTTTCCCATAAGAAATAATGGAAACTCAGATAATTCGTTCCACAACCAAAATTACTCATAGAAAATTTATTACAATCTGTAATATAGTACAAAAAATAAGGAAAACACAAAATATAAAAAAAATACACAAATTAACCTGCACTTACCTTTGAAAACCTTCCTGGCCGGTGTGAGGGAGACAAGAAAGATGAGGGTTATTGTGTGGAATGACTTTTCTATCACTGACAGAATCACTGCTGCTTAGTGGTTCATGGGAATCTTATTCTTTTCCTGCATCTTTAACAAGGAACCTATCTAATGACACTTGCTTTTGTCCCTTTTGAAGATTTCTTGGAAATGTGACATTGCATTGTTGTTAAACAGATCATTACTTGCACTGCTACAGCCTTATTTGGGTGATGTTTTCTACAAATATTTGCAGTTTCCCACATTTTACACATGTCCCCAAGCTCATTGGAAGTGGGGGATTTTTCCTCCTCTTCTGCAGACAAGATGCAGACGTAGATCTCTTATAAGATTTTGCAATTTCGACCACTCACATGCCTTGTTCATACTTTTCAATGTTTTCCTTCTTCACGTCCACCATAATCATCTCCTTCTTCTCACCGCCTTTCTTTTTAACCTTTTCCTGCATGGTACCCATTGTATAAACTCATATGGATGTTGACTACAGTACAGTATTAATAAACTTTTGTCATATATTTTATTTGATGTAACTGGCAAAGGTTGATATCCACAGGCAGCCTGACCTAGAATGAAGTAAAGCATTCCTAAGCTTACTCTTGTATGGAAAAGAAAAGGACTGTCCGTTCATGCTTTGAAGTGATAAAAAAATACACTAGTGCCAGTAGTGGGAACTTTCCAATATTCTGAAAAATCACTGATTTCTGTTAAACACCGCAGCCTGAGACCAAGCACCCAAGCAAGGGAGACAATTACCCACAATCCCTCAGTGAGAGAGAGAAGAACCATTGGCTCTGTTGTGATCATGTGATGTTTGACATCACATACTACTCAAATAGCAAGATATCACTTGTTTATCAAGTTAATATTTATTGGAAATGTTTGCTCGACTCAAGGAACACTCGCAGACCAAGTTACTCACAATCCAAGGTTTTACTCTTTTCTGTGTTTATTTCTCAGTGGATAAAATTAGGGCAGATAATTATTCTTAAACCAGTCACAGTGCCTACACCCAGAGTATGCTGTTGAGTCAACCACATAAAAAGCACAGTGAATTGAGACCATGAGAGGGATAATTCAGAAGTAATTCAAAGTGTTGTTACCAAAAGAGAGAATAGATGCTCAGTGCCCTGCAAAACTACTAGGAGGGTGCAAAACTACTCAGACCTCATCTCAAGCATTCCAGACACTTAGTATGAAATGGAAGGCTCACTATCCTAGAATGCATTCAGCAGTCAAGCAGAAATTCTCAGTGCATTCGCTGTCTTACACAAGACAGGTTTAGAAACTGGCAGGAAGCGATGCAATGAATTGGTAAATAGTTTCCTCTGAGAAACTATATTCCTATTAATATTCATTAGCATATATAAAATATGATTCTTAAGGTACACAAAATAAGTCTAACATTTATTGCATTTAGAATTCTTTAAGTTAGGCAGATATTTTACTCTGAAATCTCTTTTGTGTAAAGTTGAACTTTATTAACATTTATAGTAATATCTCGTATGTTATAGTTTCTAAATATATTCCTTCTTAATGAACTGTTAACTAATTTTGATTAAAATTTTAAAAAAATAAAAAGAAATTAAAAGAATTGTGGGTATTATTTTAGATGTGGCCTTATAAGTATGAAGTAAAACAAAACTCTTGCCTGTGTTTCTGAACATTGTATCCATGTTAATTAGGTAGTTTTGTTGGCATTTTCAGCATGTCATTGACACAAATTTGCAATTGACCAAAACATTTTAAGTCTTTCCTATAGTTACTCTTATTTAGTCACACCATTCCAATATTGGTCTTGTAAAGTTTGGATTTCATTTTTTAATAAGTTGTTTTTGGGGCGCCTGCGTGGTTCAGTCCGTTAAGCGGCCTACTTTGGCTCAGGTCATGATCTCATGGTTTGTGGGTTTGAGCCCCGTGTCGGGCTCTGTGCTGACAGCTCAGAGCCTGGAGCCTGCTTCCGATTATGTATCTCCCTCTCTCTCTGCCCCTCCCCTGTTCCCACTGTCTCTCTCTGTCTCTCAAAAATAAATAAAGAACATAAAAAATTTTAAAACTAGTAATAATAACTTGTTCTTTTACTTTACCTTTCAACTTTATTTCTATTTTACATTTCACCATTTCAGATTTTTCTCTTCTAGTTTTAACCACCTAGGATTATCTTGCAATCTCTCCAGTTTTGCAAGAATATCATCATTATTCCTAGTGTGCTCTCATCAATACATTTTAATGACCATGTTATCTGCATCCCACCCTAGTTGTTGCTTTTAATCTGGGAAATGAAAGAGAACTTTCTCCTAGATTTAACACTGTTGGGGTCTGGCCATTAAATTCACCTGAGTATTTTATTGTCAAAAAGAGCTTGAACTCACTATGTGTTGAAAACAACTGCAAGAACTCTGTGTTGCTTTACTAGATCGTCATAACAACCTCAGAAGAGTATGTTATCATCATCCCTATTTTGATGATTAGAAAACTAAGTCACAGAGTTTATGGAACTTTCCCAAAGATATACCCTAGTGAGTAGCTGAGCCAAGATTCTAACTAAGAGCCTGTGCTCTTTACTTCTCTTCATTTTCTCTCACCAGTCACACCTATAATAGGAGACAATCTCTCAAAAGTCCATATTGAAATTACAGTGTCGTTTGAATTGTGGAGCCTGAGTCTGACTCACTAGCATTGTCACTACTTTCCCAGTTGATTATAGTTCGCCATGACGGAAAAGAAAGGAGTGGAAATTTATAAATATTCACTAAACCATGTTCTGTTGCTAAACACCTGAAAAGGACCCTTAGGACATTCCAGTTACAGACTTACCCTTTATCACCACCTAACTTTCAGATGCACTGGTCATACAAGAACCTCCATTCTACTGTGAACTGGCTAATAAGCCAAATTTATTATACAAAATCTTTTTTTAAACTTTTTAATTTCTTTTTGAGAGACAGAGAGAGACAGCGCAAGCAGGGGAGGGGCAGAGAGAGAGGGAGACACAGAATCGGAAGCAGGCTCCAGGCTCTGAGCTGTCAGCACAGAGCCCGACGAGGGCTGGAAGCCACGAACCCTGAGATGGGGATCTGAGCTGAAGCCGCGTGCTTAGGAGACTGAGGCACCCAGGCGCCTCGATTATATAAAATCGTAAGCCAAGTCTACAATCCTATTTTGGTTTCAATTCTGATACAAATACTTATTTAACCATTTCAGGCCCAAGGTTTCTTTGCCCTGTCTTTCCTACTATTTCCGTTCCCAGGAGATCTGCCTCACAATTCTGTTCATATTTCTTAAATTAAGAATTCCCACCGGCAGAGGAGATCCCTCCTTTCATCTCACGTTTGTTCCAGCTGACGAAATCCTCTTCACCTTCCACCTTCACAAGTAAAGGAAATTTTAACGAGGGCTGTTAAACTTAGCAGTAACTACCAATACTGGGCCTTCAAGGACCTGGAAAGAATATGTAGTCAGAGTTTTCAAAATCTGGTTTTATCAAGGCATTGATGATGAAATAAAGAGGAGAATAAATTTGAGTCATCAAAACTGTATAGCAACACATCTGAAGACCTGCGTACTTAAATCCTGCCTATAAGAATCTCTCTTCATCTATTTTGATTTGTGTTCCATTCTCTTCCTTTATTTCTGTATATAATCATATCATTAGAACTTGTGTTGGTTAAAATTCTATTGGTAAAAGCATCAGAAATCCAATTAAATTCAGCAAAATAAAAAAGGAAAGATTACCAGCTTGCTTAAGAAACCCAAAACTACAAGAAAGCCAGAGACTGTGTTAAAACTAAAACAATTAGAGAACCCCAATGCCACCATAACCCAATGTTTCTCTTTCTCACATTTCCTCCTCTCTTTTTCTTCCTTCCTTCCTTCCTTCCTTCCTTCCTTCCTTCCTTCCTTCCTTCTTTCCTTCCCCCTTTCCTTTCCTTTCCTTTTCCTTTTCCTCCCGTTCCTTTTCCTCCCCTCCCTTTTCCTCCTCTTCCCTTCCCTTCCCTTCCCTTCCCTTCCCTTCCCTTCCCTTCCTTTCCTTTTCCTTTTTCTTTTCCTTTTCTTTTTCCTTTTCCTTTTCCTTCCCTTCCCTTCCCTTTCCACTGTGGGTTGGCTTTATCCTATCAAAGCTTTAAGGTATTGAAGGCTTGGACTTGGCAGCTCTAGGATCTCATTGATTTCACCGTTAGAGATTAACTACTCCTGTTTTCTTTAATTATAAAAATCCTTGAGGGGAAAAATGCTGATTGACCTAACCTAAGTCTATATCCATTCTAGTGGATAATGAATTCAGTTTGCGTGATGAAAATTTCCCAACACTACCTCAGATGGAGTGGAGGAAGAGCTGTTCCCACCAAGAAAGGGGTAGAGTTCTTTCCTGAAATAAAGGAGAATTTTTCAACAATTTCTGCCCAATGCCTGTGCTCTTGTCATTATTGCTTTATTTTCTTCTTCTAGTCCACAGTAATGCAGAAGTTCCTCCTTTATGCTATGTTCTGTATACGAACATGAGAAGAAAGGGTGTTTTCCAACTCTCAACTTTATCTGCAAAATAGTCATCCTAGACCATCAAGATGTTTGCATTATCTTTTGCTCAAGTCCCAATGCACTCATTCTTTCCATTTTTCACCAAGCTCATAGTGTTCACAGGCAAATAAAATTTCTGTCAGGAAGCCATCCATGGCTACTTATAACCTACTCAGATACATGTAAATATTCAAAATAAACATATCTTAGGCTCTGGCTTTGGAATTTTTACCATTTAAAATTAAAAGATTATGTATCATTCCCATACATTAAAATTTCAGTTTGAAGAGTGTAAAAAGGATTAAGTATAAACCACATAATCAGTCAAGTATATGAATCACCTGTGTTACTTAGCTAGTTCAAATGAAACTAAGATTGGAGTTATTTCAGAAAATTAATTACTTTTAAGTCGATCCAAGACCATGGGTTACACCCCTAACTCTTGCAGCTGGTTAAAACATAATGGATGGAAAACAGATATGATTCAAGTTCTTCAACTCCACAAAAAGAAAAGCAATAGAAAGCTTTCCTTTGATATATTAAAAGCCCAGTTCTCCATGTCAGTTTCTCTGTACCTTTGTAACTTACCATGAGTTATGATGTATGTCATAAATATTTCATACTAACAAGAGCTGCAGTATCAAAATTTGAAAGTAATTTACTTTTTGGTAACTTTACATGGGTATGAGTTCATCCTATAGTATCATACATTATTCTCATTTACATCTTTCCAATATTCATCCTTGAGTGGGAAGGAAGCTAGTGACCTTACAGTGAACGCATAGAATTAAAATGACTGAAGTATGTTTAGTAGGGATGGATATGACCAGATCTGCATCTAAGAAAGAGCACAGTGTGAAAAGTAGCAAAACATGAAGCAGGGAGACAGTTTGTAGGATGCTGTAGTAACTCTGCAGACAGATGATGAAGCTAAGACCAGAGACAGCAGCAAGTTTATTAAAAGATAATTAAAAGGTAATGAAAGTTCAGAAGTATATTGAGTAGATAAAACGCAAGGCATATAGCCAGACCACTTAAAAAAAAATCACTCCAAGAAGTTCATATCAATTTAATAAGAAATTAAATATTTACCATACAGTTACCCATGCAGGACACTTTTGTGAGCACTGCTGATACTGTTAGAAACAAAACATTAAAATTTCTTGCATTTTATAAAGTTTACATTCCAGTTGGGAGTTTATCTTGCCTTTGCTGTTTAGGCTATGGATAGAAATGTGACTAATAGAAATTATTATTATTTTCTCAGGAGGCTATATTAATTTACATACATGTAAAATGCTACAAAATTTAATGGGAAAATACTATATTTTATTAATATTGTAAATTATTAGATAATATTATAGAATATTCATCTGCCTTGCAATCCAGCCATCACACTATTAGATATTTACACAAAGGATACAAAAATACAGATTCGAAGGGGTAATGCACCCCAATGTTTATAGCAGCACTAACAACAATATCTAAACTATGGAGAGAGGCCAAATGTCCATAAGCTAATGAATGGATAAAGAAGATGTGGTATACATATACAACAAAATATTACTCAGCCATCAAAAAATGAAATCTTGCTATTTGCAATGACATGGATGGAGCTAGAATGTATTATCCCAAGTGAAATAAGTCAGAGAAAGACAAATATCATATGATTTCACTCCAATGTGGGATTTAAGAAACAAAATGGTGCACATATGGGAAGGAGAACAAAGACAGAAAAGGAAACAAATCATGATCGACTCTTAAAGATAGAGAACAAAGTGAGGGTTGATACAGAGGAGATGCATAGGAGATGGGCTAGATGGTGATGGGTATTAAGGAGAGAACTTGTTGGGATGAGCACACGGTGTTGGATGTAAGTGATGAATCACGGAATTCTACTCCATTAAGCAATATTGTACTGTATGTTAACTAACTCAAATTTAAATTTAAAAAATGCTTACCGGGTGCCTGGGTGATTCAGTTCTTTGAGCGTCTGACTTCAGCTCATGTCATGATCTCCCAGTTCATGGGTTTGAGCCCTGTGTCAGGCTCCATGCTGACAGCTCCGAGCCTGGAACCTGCTTCAGATTCTGTGTGTCTCCCTCTCTCTCTGCCTCTTCTCCACTCACACACACTCTCTCTCCCTCTCTCTCTCTCAAAAATAAATATACATTAAAATTTTTAAAAACCCTTTTTTTAGCATAGTCATTTTCTTCTCTCTTATATAACCACAATTTTGAAACATCATTTTCTACAGTGTCAGTACAAAGATAATTTAGTCTTTCTTCCAGTTACCTCATCAAATTTTATTTTTTATAGATTGAGAATTTAGAAAAAGTTCTTTGTAATTTTAACCATCAGAGGTTTTAAATTCCACTATGATATAATAAAATAGTTTTCACATTTTGAAATTCTGCTGATTTTTTAAAATTTTGTTTCCAGTGTCTGGCTTTCCACTATCATACTTTCTCTCTATTATACTTAAATTCCAGCAAGATCAATAATTCTGAAAAAAGATTGCAAAGTTTTAATCTGAAATTAGGGCCTGTCCAAGAGCACTTAAAATGCACACTTAATTATCTTTGTTGCATTGACCTACTCAATTTTGTAAGCAAACTATTCTTACACTACATATTCTGATTTATTGACAAATGTGTAGGAGTTTTAATCACTGAAATACTTGTTTGTTCAGGCTGTCTGATACATTGGTGTCTGCTACACTGGTGTCAGTTTTACACATCATTTTATCTAAAACTGCTAGACAAAATGTGTTAGATATTCCCTATACATAAAACTTGAGGCTAACACATATGGATGTATTCAGGATTTGTAGTGCTGCTCTGAATCTGTTCCTACCTTACAAACAGAATCATTCTCATAAGTCCCACTTTACACAAGTCCCTTTATTTTTTTATGTTTTTTAATTTTTTTTAAGAGACAGGGAGAGAGAGCACGAGCAGGGGAGGGTTATAGAGAGAGGGAGACACAGAATCTGAAGCAGGCTCCAGACTCTGAGCTAGCTGTCAGCACAGAGCCTGACGTGGGACTCCAACTCATGAACCATGAGATCTGACCTGAGCCGATGCCGGATGCTTAACCGACTGAGCCACCCAGGTGCCCCTACAATTCCCTTTAAAAAATAAGGTGCTCATATAACTGTATTTGCTGCTTAAGTGAATATATTCCTGACAAGACAGGACTTCTATTTTTGCAAGTCTTCGGAGCACCTACAATCTGTTGCTTAATATTTTGCACATATAATGACTAGAAGAGTGTTCCACATACTGGTTCTAATTCTGGTTCATTATATTTCAAACCTGTTTCTTCTCCACCACCCACATAAATCTGGTAGTAGAATATATGGGGCATCCTCACTGTAATAGTATCTCTGGCTTGTACCTTTGTGAGTCAATGTGATGCGTGAGAGAAGTCTTTCTGAAGGCCATTCTAACTGTAGCTAGCAATAACTTAATTATACACAGACGCGACTAGAATCAAATAATAGTATACTATTGAACCTAATTAACCATCAATTCAACCCAATTTCCCTTTATCCAATTCCAAAGAGCTGCCCCCCTGTGACTGCTCCAAAGCCAAATATCAAAAGGGAATTGTGTCAAAGACAAGGTCAAAATAATATTCTGTGTAAAACTGTAAGTATATTATACATCAGATACACTAAGATATAGTACATAAGTTTCAGTTTACACACAGCTGCACTCACCTTTTGTAACAGTACTATGGGTTTATGCCCCATAATTAAAAATTTTGAAAGTGTATTTTATAATTCCACAAAAAATGGGGAAAATTTGGTACACTTATAAGTCTAGTACTTAGCATATAGAAAGTATTAAATTAGGGTTAATTGTGGCCCCACATCTCATGATGCCAGGTGATGTTTAAATGCCCAATTTGTATTCAAAGTATAAAGCTATAAATGCTACAACATGACATCTTTTCACAACATGTGGCATCCTAGATATTAAACTCAAATGTCATTCTCTTGTCCCTAAATAGTATTAGAATCTAAATGAAATCCTTGTAAAAACATATTTCAACCTATTTTTAGTAATTTGGTGAAAATGAATTTAAATATTTATGAAGGTAGAATTTATTTTTAAGTATATTGTTCACAGGTCTCTTTTATTAAAAGCAGAGCTTATAGGAAGATGTCAATCAAGGATCATAATTTTATTCACTGTTATTTATTAAACCCTAAGCAGAACTATTTTCTATAAAAGGATGTTTTGTATTATGGTCAACTGCCAAATAAGATAAACTGACTTAAAAATTCCCTGCCATTTCTATTTCTTGTTGTGAGTATATCAGAATCTATTTGAGCAGCTCACCTTAATTCAAAGTAAAGCAATATAGGCTTTGACCCTTTTCATTTTTGAAGTTTCACATTATTAAATATCTGTGATGAGATTAGAAGGCTTGGCAGAGCTCAGCTTGCAAATATGGACAGCAGGTACTCATGAAAGGGAAATTCACTGAAAAGGTGGAAAAATATGGATTGGTGACCTAGGCTCAAAATTGATTCATAGAGCATTGTGTGGTTGAGACCAGATCGCCCGTCCTGCCTAGCCATGCTGGCACTATCTTTCCTTCAGGTAAATGGCTATGTATATATTTAACCATGTAAAGTCATGTGACATTGAAGTGTTGTTTTATTTATTTTTATTTTTTTAATGTTTATTATTTTTGAGAGAGAGATAGCAAGCTAGCAGAGGAGGGGCAGAGAGAAAGGGAGACACAGAGTCTAAAGCAAACTCCAGGCTCTGAGCTGTCAGCACAGAGCCTGAGATGAGGCTTGAGCTCCCAGACTCCAGGGTCATGACCTGAGCTGAAGTTGGCCGCTTAACTGAGTGAGCCACCCAGGTGCCCCATGAAATGCTGTTTTAGAAGCTTAGCTCTTCTTTATCCTGGAGTAACTATTGTCAGTCAAGAGTGGGGCATAATGGGAGAGAGAAATTTTCTAACCTATTATGACCCAGTCTTAGAGAAATTGTTGCAGACCAGCAAATAGAAAGATTATCTAGTTCTCTACAGGATTACTTGTTCTAAGTGTGTGGCTTTCACTGTGTAGCTTTAATCACAGGACAACAAGATCCTCTGACAATTTATGAGGACTTTCCAGGTTTTTATACTCCAGTAACAACAATCAATTGTTGTCTCAAAGTAAGAAAAAGAATACAGGCAAGGAAATAAGGCCATTTTCTCCTCCTGGGAATTGGAGCTGGGATAATTTAATTTGAATGATCTTATATTGTGCTATTCTAAGCTAGAGAAGCATAGAGCATTTATAGCAAACTCTAAGCCTCACCTTGGAGTCAATAAATGTTATGGTTTCAGTTGAATCCCATAGACTAAGTAGTTCAGATGATTTTGTATCTAAAGTTGATGAGATTCTTTTTTAAATTAACTGATAAGTAACCAGATAGGCATCTGAAGGTTGTTATATTTAACTGTTGTATTTAAATAATCCTGTATCATTCTTGATTAATTAGTGAATACTAATGTAAATTAAATTTGAAAGCCATCATGAAATGACATAGAGCATGGATGAGATTATCCAGAGAGTGTGTGGAATGAGAACAAAGATAATGACCACATGAACATCAAATTTCAAGAGCTTGACTGAGTTAGAACAGTCTGCTAATTAAATTTAGAAGGCGTAGATTGAGAAAGAGATCAAACAGTAAAATAAATTCTGACAATAGAGTAATGAAATTTTGAGAAGGAGAAAGTAGTCCAATTGGCTGGATTTGACACCTAGAAAGCCAAAGCCATTGGAGATTTGTGAAGAGAGTGTAATGAGATGTTAAAGACTGAAATCCAGAATAGAGTGAATAGAATAATGGAAATTAGAGATGAGGGAAAGAGGCAATAACTTAGGCTCTGAAATGAAAGAGAGATGCATACTGATATATATATATGCATATATATATATATAATGCATAATAAGTATGTATATAGAATGGTTACATTAAAAAAAAATCTTTAGAGTTGGAAAGATCTGAAATTGAAACTTGGGCCTGATACTTATTTTGTTGGATGACTTTGAGTTGCTTCAGTGTTATGATTTCTTAAATACAGACATTAATTAGTTAACTTGAGCATAAAGGAATTTACTGGAAAAGTGTGTTGTGTAGCTTGCAAAATTAAATTTAAAAACTGGGGCACCTCGGTGGCTCAGTCAGTGAAATGTACAACTCTTGATTTGGGCTCAGGTCATGATCTCACAGACGTGAGATCAAGCCCTGCATCAGGCTCCATGCTTGGTGTGGAGCCTGCTTAACATTATCTGTCTCCCTCTCCCTTGGACCCTGCCCTGCCTTTAAAACACACACACACACACACACACACACACACACACACACACACACACACAGGATGCTGAGATCAGGCAGGAGTTCAAGGAGGTGAGACATAGTCGAGATGCCAAAAATTTGTCACAGGAGCTATCTTCTCAGGACATTGCAGATTGGCCAGACTGCTAGACAATCCCTGGCACCTCCCCACACCTGCTGCTATGACTGCACTGCCTGTTCTGCCACCACTGCTATTCCAGGGCTGTTCAGCCTCAGCACTGTAGACATTCTGGGTCAGACTTTGATTTGGGGGCTTTCTGGTAAATTGTATGGTGCTGAGCAGTATCTCTGACTGCTACTCATTAAGTGTCAATATCACTTCTTGAGCCTTGAAATAAAAATTTCTCCAGACTTTATGGAAGGACCCCAGTTGAAAACCACTGTGCTTTGCGGATATCTCTAATAGTGACTTTACTCTTTCAAAATTCAAATATGGGACAAGGCATTCACTTCATTATACTTGGGTCATTACCCCCAGAAGCTGAGAGGAAAAATAATATTGCTCCAAATTAATTTTCCTTATAAGGTATACCTGACTCTCACTTTAGATTTCCCTGTTACATGTGAATTGTGTTAAAATATTGCTTCACAAAAACAACAAATATCCATAGAGTCTCCTATGTGCCAAATATTATGCTTGGCCCATTTACTGTGATTTATAATCTTCACAACAACACTTTAAGGCAAATACTGTTAGAATTATTTTACTGATGCACAAAATGATGTTCTTAAGACTTTACATCACATCTGACATCGCTCAGCTGAAAACCGAGTTTGTCTGATGCATATGTTCATTATCTTCTATCAGATCAAATTCAACTGCAGTTGATAAGAATCCCAAATTAAGATGCGATTTTTAAAATTTTGTTTACTCCTTAAAGCACATGTTTTTTTTATTATATTAAACTGTAACATCTCCATTATGGAGATGTTTCCACATTGAGTTTACAGTGGTACATAATTATAGGACTATTTTTGACTTATTACCTCTATTGAATAAACCAAAGACACTGCCTGTATTTCTCACTCCAAATTTCCTTTCTACTTTCTCTCAAATTAAAGTTGTTTTAATGTCATGAACAAAAAGCAAAATCAGGTCTGAAAAGTCCTTGGAAATGTTTTTAAGATAGCATCTAGGTAGAAATATTAAGTTTTCTTTTTATGTTAGAGTTCATTTTTATTTCCTAATTATGCATGACCTTGCCAACTCAGAATTTCTCCCTAAAACAAGTAACCTAGAATCAGTCAAATTGATTAAATCCCAATATGGAAGCATGAAGCCTACACAATTAGAATATCTTGAGGACGCTGCCCAATTGGTCCATGAGTTTTTGGCTATGATGACCATTAGTCCAGCAGTATTTATCTGTATGAACATAGTTAAATGGCCCTTTGTTGAGCACTTATTTTTATGCTACTTGGTCATCTCTGTGGATATTTTATCGTCTTAGTCCATATGACAGAATACCATAGGCAGGGTGTATTAAGCCAGCATTTATTTCTCACAGTTCTGGAGGGTAGAAGGCCCAAGACCAAGAAAACAATGGTCAGTGTCTGGGGAAGGCCTGCCTCTTGGTTTATAAATAGGCTTCTTTTGCTCATGATTTAACATGGCAGAAGGAGGAAGGGATCTCTCTAGGATCTCTTTTGTAAGGGTACTAATACCATTCATGAACGCTCACCCTCATGACCTAATCACCTCCCACCTTCTAATACTTCTAATGGAGCTTAGGATATTAATGTGTGAGCATTCAGTATACACATTCAGGGCATAGAATTTACTTTCCTTTGTATTTCATCCTCTCCACATATATATATTCATTAATTGAATCTTATTTTTTTCTGAAAATTTTGAGTTGTTAATAAGTGTCTGACTTCCACAAATCTAAACTGCCCCACACAAATGTGCAAAGATTGCCAAACATTTAATACAGTTTTGTTATCAATAAATGTTTTTGACTGTACACCCATGTGCTTGCCAGAAACGTTACAGGATCCGTCATTGATAATGATCATTTTTGGACTTAAAAGTCTGTTGCTGTTATTATAACCCAAATCCTTTCATTCTCTGGTGAATATCATGTTTTTGAAGTTTTATCTTTCAGCATGAAATATAGATAAGAAGAATGGGAGAGGCCAGCAAAAGAAAGAGGCTTAATCTCAATGGATTTCACTCTCTTTCCCATAGCATATCCATATCAGTCAAGGTGCCAGAAACTAAGGGCAGCATGACAATATCAATAGCCATCCTTAATTGAGTGTATACACGGTTACAGATACTGAGCAAGATGCCATATATAGGCCTTATTCACTTATTACTCAAAACTGTAAGGATTTCAATTTACTCCCTTTCTATAGCTGAGGAGTTTGAATTATGATATAATTGCATATTAGTAGTAGATCCGTACCAGGGCTACATTCTCACTGTTGCTTTCTAGTTCATTTATCTAGTTTACCTTCTTGTTACAGTAGTGTTGTGTTGGAGACACGGTAGTATGATGTGGACTAAAGGAACAAAAGAAGTTCAGATAAGTGACATCTCAGTAAGAATTCATTTATGTATGTAATGCCTGTATATGTAGATATGTATTTAACAAACATGAATAACACTTGCTCCTCTAGCCTTTTACAAACATGAACTCATTTAGTGCTCATTCTAGTTTTTGGAAGAAGGTTTAATTATGTTCATCATTTTAGAGGTGAGGAAAGTGAGACAAAGAGGATGTACTACCTTGCCTAAGTCCCATTTCTAGAAGGTGGCAGAACTGGAACTCCAAGCCAGGTGATCTGGCTCCTGTTGTCCTGCCCTTAACTGATACTCTGTGCTGCTAGACGTGTAGGAGCCCCATATACTCCCATGTCCTCACCTCTACCAGGCTTAAAATCCATGGTGAATAACTATAAGCAGTCCCTTGCCTATCAATTTTTCCTTCTCTACTTGAGGTTTTCCGTCAGTTTACAAATGCTATTATATCTCCTTTCAAAAAATAATACAAATTCATATTACTCCCAATTTTTTTTTGCAAATGCTGCCCTATTTTCCTATAGTAAAGCTCCTATAAAGCATTTATCTAGAACTAATTAGTGTCAGTCGGTCTTTTTCCATTTCTTCCTGAACCCATTTCAGATCTTCAACCCCAGTATTCCATCAGAACCACAATTACCAGCATCACCATTGACTTTTCTATTAGCCAAATCTAGCGATGAATTCTTAGTCATCTTTTTTGACTCATCAACAGTTTTTAATTCTTAAAATATGTTATTTTTTCGTGTTTTCTTTCAGGGAACTACTGTTACTTGCTTTTCCACTTAACTTGCTGGCAGCTATATCTTAGTCCATTTTTCTTTTCTTTTTTTTTCCTTAGTCCATTTTTCTGATCCCTCCAACTTTTAGGCAGTAGGATGTCCCAGGGCTCTGTCTTTGGACCTCATCTCCTTATATTGATTTTCTTTTCCTTATATTTACTCTCTATGTTGTCTCGTCTTGTCCCATAGTCTACTAACATCTATATGCAGATTATCCGCACATCTTATTTCTCACCTATGCTTCTTCCCTGAGTTGCAAATATAGGCATCCAATTATTTATTCTACACCTGCACTTGAATGTCTAATGTACATCTCAAATATAACAGGTTCAAAACTGAGTTTCTGATCTTCCCCCACTGCAAAACCCTGTTCCTACTTCCACTCCCTCACAGACAGCATTCCCCCTCCACCTAAACTCCCAAGACCTCACTGGTTACCTGCTTGCCAGCAGTTGTCATTTCAGTATATGGAACCTCCATCATGCTTTGTCTGATTACTTTATCGTGGACTCCACAAAATATTTCCCTTGCCTCAAAATATAGCCATAAATCCACTGCTCTTTGTGGCCTTCCCATCCACGCTGATCCTTCTGGATTGTGCAAGCTTCCTGGTTGTGTCTATACTTCTTGTCATTCTAGTCTGTTTTCCACACGGAAATTGGAGTTATCCTTTTAAAACAAAAATGCTCTGCCAAAACTTCTTCCATTGGTATTTCTACTCATTACAAATAAAAATCTAAACTCCTATAAGGTTCATAGGCCCTACTTGCCTTCTTGACCACTTCTCCTGTGACTCTCCATCTGATTCTGTTTCCTCTTTTCACACTGAATTCCTTTGCTCTTCTTCCAATACTTCAGATATTCTCCCAGAGCAGAGCCTGTGTACCTGCTGTTTCTTTAAATGAAACAATGTGTGCCCATGTCACTCACTCTCTTACCGCCTTCACGTCTTGACTCAACTTCTGTCTCTTCAGTGACACCTTCTCTAACAACCCTGTCAAACAGTCCAGTCCTCCCTTACCTCTAGGTCCTAGTGTACCCTTTGCCTGTGTTAGTTTTCTACTTAAAGATTTTTACCAGTGAACATGTATTTTCTTTATAAATCATCATATGGAATAGTAAGAAGACATCAAGAATAAATTTTAATAAAATTCATAATTATGCTTCAATCAAGGATATTTGTAAGAGACATTGGCCACCTTATGAATGCCTGACATTGAAAAATACAGTAGCTGCCAATATAATTTCAGGCCACTGTCTTCATGCTGAGGTATCAGCCTACCATTGTTTTGTACTATCAGTGCAACTCTCAACACGATGAAAAAGGCAGAAGTATGTATGTGTGTATTTTTTTAAATATTTTTTCTGTTTTTTATTTATTTTTGAGAGACAGAGAGAGACAGCATGAGCAGGGGAGGGTCAGAGAGAGAGGGAGACACAGAATCTGAAACAGGTTCCAGGCTTTGAGCTAGCATTCAGTACAGAGCCTGATGCGGGGCTTGAACCCACAAACTGTGAGATCATGACCTGAGCTGAAGCCAGATGGTTAACCAACTGAACCAGCCAGGTGCCCCTGTATGTGTGCATTTTTATTCATCTTACATTATATCTTTCCTCATAGTCAAATAATTAGGGTAATTGTTTATAAGAATATTTGACAATAACTGCCATTCATATATTTTTCAGTACTAACTATTGCTTTGTTGATTCCTTAGAAGTATAGTCCTTTTAAAGCCTGCATATCACTCTGGAAATATAAATATAAAATAATGCCATAGG
The DNA here is from genome assembly GCF_006229205.1 of Suricata suricatta. Classification (NCBI taxonomy): domain Eukaryota; kingdom Metazoa; phylum Chordata; class Mammalia; order Carnivora; family Herpestidae; genus Suricata; species Suricata suricatta. Next base: position 32,401,769 of record NC_043709.1, on the reverse strand, counting down.
CAAGAGACAAATGAAATACTTCTCTAACTGAATGCAAATGTATTCATGAAAAAAGTAACAGGAAATCAGCTGAGGTCAGAACTTTCAGTGGGACATTCCTTTTATTTTATTTAAACAGTGTAGCTACTCTTTATTTTGTTCTTCTCTAAATTGCCATACTGTGTTCATACAAAACTACACATATGCATATTCATACACTTACAGACAATACATACAATACACCTAAATTCATATTTTTACTATGATTAAATGATGGGCTTTTCTTGTTAATAGAGTAGTACTTTTTTTAATAGTTTATTGCCAAGTTGGTTTCCATATAACACCCAGTGCTCTTCCCCACAAGTGCCCCTCTCCATGACCATCACCCCCCTTCCCCTTTCCCCCTCCTTCTTCAGCCCTCAGTTTGCTCTTTAGTATTCAAGAGTCTCTCATGATTTGCTTCACTCCCTCTCCCTAACTCTTATTCCCCCTGCCCCCTCCCTATGGTCCTGTGTTAGGTTTCTTCTGTTAGACCTATGAGTGAAAACATGGTATCTGTCCTTCTCCGCCTGACTTATTTCGCTTAGCATGACACCCTCGAGGTCCATCCACTTTGCTTCGAATGGCCATATTTCATTCTTTCTCATTGCCATGTATTAGTCCATTTTATATATAAACCACATCTTCTTGATCCATTCATTCATCAGGTGATGGACATTTAGGCTTTTTCCATGATTTGGCTATTGTAGAAAGTGCTGCTGTGAACATTGGGGTACATGTGCCCTTATGCATCAGCACTTCTGTATCCCTTGGGTAGATCCCCAGCAGTGCTATTGCTGGGTCATAGGAAAGTTCTAATGATAGATTTTTGAGGAACCTCCATACTGTTTTCCAGAGCAGCTGCACCAGTTTACATTCCTACCAACAGTGTAGGAGGGTGCCCGTCTCTCCACATCCTCGCCAGCATCTATAGTCTCTTGATTTGTTCATTTTAGCCACTCAGACCAGCATGAGGTGGTATCTCAGTGTGGTTTTGATTTGTATTTCCTTGATGATGAGTGACACTGAGCATCGTTTCATGTGTCTGTTGGCCATCTGGATGTCCTTTTTGGAAAAGTATCTATTCATGTCTTCTGCCCATTTCTTCAATGGATTATTTGTTTTTCAGGTGTAGAGTTTGGTGAGCTCTTTGTAGATTTTGGATACTAGCCCTTTATCTGATGTGTCATTTGCCACTATCTTTTCCCATTCTGTCAGTTGCCTATTAGGTTTTTTTTTTATTGTTTTCTTTGCAGTTCAGAAGTTTTTTTATCTTGATGAGGTCTCAATAGTTTATTTTTGTTTTTGATTCCCTTGCCATTTCTTAATGGCTGTTTAGCTATTCAGAGAATAATTTTTTTCAAAAACTGATAATATTTTCAAGTATAGAGGCCTTCTCCCTGAGAAAAATTTAATAAGAATTTTAAAAATAAAAATGTGTTTCTTTCCTATGGAAATAAAATCACTTACACTGTCATTTAAATTAGGAATCTCAACAACAGCAGTATTTGGACTAAGCAATTCTTCCGTGGTGGAGGGAGGAGGCTTGCCTACGTTGTAAGATGTTTACCAGCATTTTGGTCTCTACCCACGAGGTGCTAGTAGCAAATCCCCTTAGTAGCAACAATGATAAATACCTCCTGGTATTGTCAAACGTCCCCTGTGAAACAAAAACGCCCCACTAGAGAACCACAGGTTTAAAGATATGTCTGCCCTACTCTGCTCACATTATACCAAGAGTATTGATTCTCCTACCTGGGTATCAAAATCAAGCGTTTTCTGGAAGCTTTGTAGCACTGCTGAATGCTGAAATGGTAAATGGACAAGATGATTAGGGTTTTTCTGACAATTTGACTTGAAAGAATATATGTGTAGTTTTTTCAAATATGAAGTATTTCTAAGAAAGGTGGTAAAGTCAGTTTTGGACATCCTGAGGTGCCAAATGAAGAAGGAGGGCTCTGGGGGATGGTTTAAGGTATAATATTGGGTCAGGAATAAAAAGAGTTGAAATTGAGTTATAAATGTGAGACTAGTCTGAATTGATGATATAGAACCATGAAATTGTGAAGGGTAGGAGTTGAAGGGAGAAGAATTATGAACAGACTCTTGGGAAATGTTCACCTTTAGGTGGAAAGAATTTAAAAAAAAAGAATATGGATGCAAAAATAAAGGAGTGAGTAAAAATGTAGAAAGGGAAACAGAGTTTTTATGAAATAAAAATGATCATTTCCAAACAAGGTAAATATTTTTAAGTAGCATATGACATACAATGTGAGGGCTGTACCCTTATCCCCTCACGTTAACCAGATTAGTCCATGGCTGCCCAAATTCCAGCTTCCAGCCCCTGTATTACTTTACCTGAGAACTTAAACCTGCTTACTCACACTAGAGATTAATCCTCTCAGGGAGTTTTCTGTCAACCCTCAACCAATGAATGTGATTTAGTGAGTAGGTACTCCACTCCCTTGGGTCCTGAGCAGGATAACTGAGGCACATCTACACTGATGATGGCAGTTTCCCAGCATGGTTAACTTTCAATTATTCCCAGGAGAAATTTGCCTGATAGCAAAGCTTGATTACCTGTCTTCTCTTTCACCATTGTCCTAGTAATGTTTCCTGGAATCATTTACAAAACAAACCTCTTGGTGTCCTTAAACTCAAATTTGCCTCAGGATCTTCTTCTGGAAGAATTCAGTTGAAAGCAGAACATGACAAATGATAAAGGACATTGGTCTTAGGGACAGAGAAGTCGTTGCTTACTCCAGGATCAGCCCTCATAGGTGAGGGGCAGATAAACTGGGTATAAGAAAACTCTGAATGAAAGAATGCTTGGACATACCAGGTAAGGGGAGGTGATGAGGAAGGAGGTTGAGAGAAGGATTTGGTCTTGGTCTGAGTCTGGAGTGAGTTTGATCCTTGGTCCTCTGCCTAGAGTGTGGCAAAGGGGTTGTGGAGGATCTGGAAGGGTCACGAACTCTGGAATAAAATTCAGTCAGTTCTTACTGATGGTGAGGATAACATGATCAGCCTTTGATTAAGGTTAAAATATTTTTAGATAGTGTCAAGAAACCAAAAGAGTATTGCTTTTTCAGTCAAACAGACAAACCTGCTTTAGAATCCTGGCCTTACCTCACTGGCTGACCATGTGCATGATATTTAATGTTTTTGGCCATATTTTCTACATCTGTGAAATAAAGAGAATAAGATTCATTAATCAAGGATCCATGGATGAAATGCAACAACATGTAGAGATGCATGACACCTAGTAAATAGTAAATATGAGCTATTACCCATCTGAGGGACACAAAGAATCCAGTTAAAGGTTGACACATGAGCTCAGAGTGATCAGCTCAGTGCTATGAACCTTAAAAAAAATTAGAATGTTAGTCTCTATTACAGAAATCTTGAGATAAAAATATACCAATCTGTTCCAAGTTTTTCCTTTCCCAGGGGTTTTAACAGACTCACAGGTCCTATTTTGATAACCTACTGCATTTGTCTAGGCATGCACTTAAAAAAGTAACTAAAATAATGGTTAGTTCAGGCTCAGCTTTGTAGATGTTTTACATGGGTATTATTTTTCAGACAATGAATGGTATCTGATTATTCTGGGAAAATCAGATTTGACTTGAGGTTTCCTCTTTGGCTTTTATTTACAAATCAAAACAATGTGTTAAATAACAAGTTGAAAAGAATTTTTCAAGCACATTGTTATGTCTCCAGAGGAAGAAGCTATAACCTCAAATAAACTTCCTGTTTTTAATACATATTCTAATTTCTAAAAAATTGTTTGCTTTTAAAAGTGGATTTAACTTTATATGCTTTAATATTATTTTATTATTAGAATCCAATTGTCATGTATTATAGCAAAAATTATTTTACTATTATGTCGATAGCTATGAATCCTGTGAGTTTTCTGGCTACTCTGTCTCCTAAGCAGCAGGGAAGAGAACTAGTCACATGATCATTACACTTCAAAGTTTATGGGAGTCAGTACACTTAGTAAACACTAACGGGGGGAAGCAAAATGCATGACTGTCAGCTATGGTGCCTCTGCTATAAATATGAATTTATACCCTTCTGTTCATTTCAGTTATTCAGTAATGACTTATTGAAACTCACTGTGTGAAATATTCTATATTGGAGACAAAAGACAAAAAATGAGTAACTCACAGTGCCTTTTTTTCAAGGATTTAATTATCCAAGGAGACAATTAACCAATCTATTTCCTTCTTATGAATGTAAATGATATAAATGGATTTTTCTTAGCCAGGAATTTAGTCAGCATTTCTCTGATTATGTGACTTCCAGAATTTTGGCACCAATCTAGGTTCTGGATTTAACCATCATCATGTGTAGCCCAGACAGTAACTACTAAAATAACTTCCTAGTGGATATCTCCACCAGAATAATTCTAGACATCTTAATGTTTTCTTTAAAACTCTACCTTCAATTTTTCCACTCAATACAGTAGTGTGCTCAGGTCTTAAACCTATGAATCATTATCCTTTTTTTAACCTCCCTAATCTAACACATCAGCAAATATGCCAGTTCTGACTACTTCTCATTTCCGTCATTTACCTAGTCCAAACACTAATTTCCCTCACCTTGGTTACAACATAGCCTCACAATTGATCTCTTAGTTTCCACTCCCAGCCCTATGTCTGCTCAGGAACTGGAGTAACTTCTAGATCATGTAAATCGGTCATATCCTACAAACATGATTACATCATTTGCCTTAACTTCTTCCACCCCTAGCCTGCTTTAAACACTTCAGTGGCTTCTACCACAACTGGGATAAAACGTAAACTCCTTACAACATCCCACAATCTATAACCTCACTCATTTCTTAATTTTGTACTCCTTCATTTGTTTACTGTGCCCCCCTGGTCTTACTCTTAACAATGACACTGATTTTTTTTCTTTTTAAAATAAAAGTGTTTTTAGCTACAGCTTTCCTCTAAGTACTGTTTTAGCTGCATTCCACATATTTTTATGTGTTTTACTTTCATTTTTAATCATCTTAAAGTATCTTTTAGTGTCTTACTTGACCCATTGGTTATTTAGGAGTGGCCTGGTCTAATTTTCACCTTTTTGTGACTTCCCCAAATTTCCTTCTTGACTGATTTCTAACATCATTCTAGTATGCTATATAACATGCCTTGTGTAATTTCTACCCTTTTAAATTGATGGAGACTTGTCTTACATAATCTGCAAAATGTCCCCTGTTCAATCACAAAGAAATTGTGCATTTTGTTGCATGGAATGTTCTATAGATGTCTATTAAGTCTAGTAGTTTATGGTGCTGTTCAAGCCCTATTTTTCCTTTTGAATCTTCCTTCTGATTATCCTTTCATTACAGAAAGTGGGTTATTCAAAATTCAAGCTATAATTCTTAAATTTTTGCATTTGTTCTTTTAATGCTGTTAAGTTTTAGTTTCATGTATTTTAGGAATCTTTGGTTAGTGATTGTTAGTAACAGTTTTTGTCTTAAAATATAGATTTCTAGAAATATATTTTTTTACTTTTCAACCCTCCCTCCCCACCCCCGACCACCATGGACGTCTATTCTATCAGTTTTTCCTTTTAAGTTTGCTAGTCAACTTGTTTGCCCCAACCTTTTTCCTGCCACAGGCAGCTACAATGGTAAAGAATTGCCTCTAATTGTTTTCCTAAATGTCCAAAAGGGAAAGCTGTTCCTCCAAGGTGAGGTCTGAATTAAGTAAAATGGACACATGTCCTATTATTGCAGCTTTCCAGGGAACCTCAGATAGACCAATAGTGACCATTCTCTGGAAATGAGGCTTTGAAGGAATTCCAATCCTATTTTTTCCTCTCTAGTTGATGTTAGTTTGCTACTGTTTACTATGGTTGTGCACCGGTGGTTTTCAAGGCTACCAGAGGGCTAGGGAAAGGGGATGGGAATGTGTCAAGTTACAAACACCACATGATTTGTTGAACTTACCTAGATTTAACCATTTACCCCGAATAAATGTCCTTAAGATTGTTGCAGGTTTTTGATTAACTTTCACATCTCTAAAAAAGTTACCTTTGACACTTTTTTCCAGTGCCTTCATTACATGAGTAGACTAATTCTGTGTCCCATCTTAAATAAATAAATTCCAAGAAGGTCTGCCTTTATCTTCTCTTGCTTGTTGAATAGAAAGGACTGTGCTATGATCTAAACAGTTTTTAAATGGTCCATCTCAGAAACATGAAGCCATCATTAATATGTTTGAGCAAAAAAGGAAAAAAATTATCAGGCCTATGAAAAGGTTCAAAGGAGAGGAATATATCCCTGTAATCAGAGTAAATTGGCCCCAGTGAAAAAGAGAACATACATTAATTGAATGACATTTTTAAAAAGGAAAAGTGTACTTTAAAAAGAGGGCAATATGTTCCAACAAAGAGTGGATGATAAATGGCATCAGGATACTGCCGAGAGGCGCAATCAGAGTTCATAATTGCCCAAGTACACACTCTTGCCTGAGATCCTTTACCTGTTCAACTTTCCCCGGACATACATGCATTATCCTTATTTATAGCTTTTTAAGTTAATTTGTACAATAACGAAACCCAGGAGGCACAAGGATAAAGAATAGAATCAACACTATTTACGTTCAAACGTCATCTCTTGGGCAAACACTCTAAATACCCGTACTTAAGAGCAGAGACTTTAGAAGGATACAAATCTAAATTCAAATTCTACCTGCTTTGCTTAATAGGTCTGTGACATTAGCCAAGTACTTATTTGGAAACCTCACTTTTTCCCTTTTGTAAAATGCAGAGTTCATGAGAAATAAACAAAATAATCTATGTAAAGTTCTTAGCTCAGTTCCTAGTTCATAACGAGTGCCACATGAATGACAGCTGTAATTAGTGTCTTGTCCATAGTAAATGTCTGCAAATATAAATGAGTCTAATTCAGTAGTTTCCATGATAACATAATCTAAAATAAGATCCAGTCCACCTGAGAATGTGAACCATAAGCAACTTGATCAATGGTTTATGCATATGGTACAATTACTAAGTGAGCGTTCTGAAGCTAAGGTTCTATCATTCACACTTTCCTGTGTTGTTGGAGAAAACAACCCAGAGATGTTTAAAATGAGAGGCTGATCACTTTGTTCATTACCTTGTGACTTTATTGGTCTTGTCTCATGTCCCCATGATAAGTCTGGATTATTTTCTAACACAGCATCAGGTTTTCCCTTGTTTCTATTCTATGCTTGGTTTTGTTTGTTATGAGAGCAAGTATACTACAAAGGGGGAGTCTTGCCATCATTCGCTTTGACTTCTGTATTATTCTTCATTCAAACTCAGATACGTAGCTTACATCTGCAGCATCATTATTGCTCTAGTTATTTCTTTCCTAATAGCAACAATGGTAACATCACTACCATTCACTGAAGATTTACTACGGACTAAGTATAGTTTCATTGATAGTAATAGCAATATCCACTATTTATTGAGAAAGATCCCATCTTACTAATTTTGAAAACAAATATACTAAGGGATTATTATTCTTATTTTATGAATGAGAATACTGATATTCAGAAAACTTCAGAGGTTGATGATTGGATGGCTTCAATTTGTATTTTTCTGTTTAGTTTCAAATACAAGTTCTTTCTACCTTACTGTAGTATAGCTGCTTCCTATAAACATATCCAAAAAGATTCCTCTTGCAATCATAAATGTTACAAAGATCCCCAGTGATGTTGAAGTGACATTATTGGTCGCTCTTCAATGTAAATAACAAGAGTTTTCAAATTAAGTATTGTCTCTAAGATTGTGCTGCATTCTCATTGATTAATTCTCATTGATTAATTCTCGCTTTCTCCCTTCAAACATATCTCGCCCTGCCTACCTTGTTCCTTTAACCACAACATCTGAAGTTTAATATACTTAATGATTTTATGGTTATCGCCATATAAATTATTCTATATCTCCCTCTCATATTTTTGTTGTAATTGTTCTGTAGGTTCTCAAATCACTTCCAATCCTGTGTTAGTTAATATGGTCACACACACATACACACATACACACACACAAACGTTACCGAATAAACCACCCATAAACAGAGAGTTTAACTACATTTTATGTTCCCACTGTATGGGGTTTAACTGAAGGTAAGCGGACTCGACTAAATTTTATTGCACTAATCTTTCTTCCTTCTTTTGCAATAGTTGGCTTGCTGGATATGCTTGTGTTGTGATAATAATTCACAAGAGAGGGATGTCAATGTTTTCAGCACTTTGTATCACTTCTAATAAAATTCTGTTAGATAAAGCAAGTCACATTGCCGAGTCCACAAGAGTAGGAGTGAGGTGAGAGAATAATTTTGGACAGAATTGAATATACCACCAGCTATAAATTTTTGTCCAAGACTCAGACCGTTTAGGGTACCTTTTAGAATTTCTACCTTTAGAATTTCTACCTTTAGAATTTCTAAAAGGTACCCTAAACGGTCTGAGTCTTGGACAAAAATGTAAACTGTCTGTATAGTTGGCGTTCCATTTCTCATATCTGAATGATACCTGACATACAAGTCGGCCCCAAATCCTCTCTGTCATTGTCAGGAGGAGGCATCACCACGAAACTTACCATCAGCCTCACCTATCAACAGAAAAGTAATTTTTTTTAATTAAAAAAAATAATCTTCAGATAATTTAGTTTTCTTCCCTATAATTAATGATGAAATGATTAATTATGCTAGCATAGTCTTCTTGTTTACTACACAAATAAATAGATCATTTACCTCCAGTCCACACTTCTTGGGTGGGTCTGATATAAAGTTTATTTTTTATTTATTATTTTATTCAAAATAGTTTATTATTTAGTTTATTAGCTTATTAGAAATGCATGGATGGGGTAAGATCATTTAATTTAATTTGTCAGTCATTGTGGCGCCTGGGTGGCTCAGTCAGTTGGGCATCTGACTTAGGTTCAGGCCACGATCTCAACAGCTCCTGAGTTCCAGCTGCGCATTGGGCTCTGTGCTGACAGCTCAAACCCTGGAGCCTGTTTCAGATTCTGTGTCTCCCTCTCTTTGCTTCTCCCTTACTCACACTCTGTTTTTCTCTCTCAAAAATAAATAAACTTTAAATATATTTTTAAATAAGAAAATAAATTGTCAGTTGTCAAATTTCTCATGTTAGTTCTAAAGTGCCTCTTCAACAGAGCTGCCGGTGTTTCTAACTATATTACATGTTCTGTCCCTATATAATTCTCATTTTCATATGTTCTGCCTATAAGGAACTGTAAAAAAGTAGTAAAATAAGGCAAGATGATATATTGTGACTAATAGAAGCTTTATGGTGATAATATAAGATAAAGTTTAAATTACATTTACAAAACATATAAAGCCAGAGTTTTTTCTTTTGAGATTTTTTTTCTAAAATTTTTTTGGCCTAGAATGAGGAACTGTGCTTTCACAAGACAACAGTCATTGATAGTGTATTCTTACAGACATATAATACTAAAATCATCCAATTATTTATATATTCCTAGGTACAAATACATTTATCTTCAAAGCATGTATGTATAGATTTTATGACTCTATTGTTTTACATGTCCTTCATATGCTAAAGATATCAATATACCAAAAGCATAACCATTAATAACCTTATGAAAATATAATTGAAATCACTTTGTAAACAATTAGTCACTGTTCCACTTGCCAGTATCTCTTAAAAATATGTAATTATCAGATTGATGCTATAGTAACTGTCAGTGTTACTAATGGCAACCAAAGAAAGCAGTCTTGCAGTTCAGTGATTAGAAGAGGCTCATAATAAAAAATTTGGAAAAAAAGTCTCCTCAGATTACTTCTAACAATATTAGGAAGACAGCGGAGAGGGCATTTTGGAAATGTGCAAATCTTGTGTCAGTTTGTTAACATGGTTCTGAGACTAGTTTTAATTTTCTGAACGAAGCTGAGCCAGAAGAATTACTTTTTAAAAATTTTTTAAAATAGTTTATTGTCAAATTGGTTTCCATACAACACCCAGTGCTCTTCCCCACAAGTGCCCTCCTCCATCACCACCACCTCTTTTCCCCCTCCCCCTCCCCCTTCAACCCTCGGTTCAGTTTTAGTATTCAGTAGTCTCTCAGAAGAATTACTTTAATAGGTTTTAATTATTATCTAAATGTAGTTTTTGATTCATTACTTATTATTTACATCATTTGAAGCAGTATAACTTCTGATGATTTATTTTATTTTTTAAAGGGTGTGTGCTTCTCTTAGAGGAGAAATACATATCATTTTGGAATACTTTTAATACTGAACACAAATCAGATCTTTGATTTAAAGCTGTTTATTTTGAAGAACATGTAAGAAACTAACCAACAAATTTTTTTAATTATTTCAATTTAATGAAAGCATAGGGAAAATTTTTGTTCAGTTTCTAGATCCACTATTTTAAATTTTTAAATGTTTTCAAAAATGCAATAGGAGTACGACACTTGCCTATCGATAGGCTAAGAAATCAATAGTGACTCCCTGTTGTTAGAGTGACTGTGAGTGTGTGTGTGTGTGTGTGTGTGTGTGTGTGTGTGTGTGTTTCTGTATCCATAGATGAATTGGAAGAGGACAATACTGAAAACATATATTTCTCCAATTGTCCTTAGCTGAATTACTTGCAAAGATGGCAACATTTAATTTAAATTAGGTTTGGATTCTTGATCGTCTCTGTAAATGTATTCCAAAGATTATACTATGATGCATTCTTAAAACAAAACTTATCGTGTGTACCAGTAATTCTCTGTCACAAGCCCAGCAAATCAGTTTGGGAACAAGAAACAGCCAATCCCCTTCAGACCATCAAAGAATTTACAAAGGTTGAAAAGACTGAAGATTCATCAATATGTCACAGATAGCTATCATTCAGGCATTGAAGGAGTATCTGTCAAAAGCTTTCAGATGATTTTTTAAAAGAAACTAGTTAGCTTCCAACACTGGAAGAAAATAAAAAGGAAGGAATCTACAAAAGAGAAAATACACATAAAATTCTGGAATTTAAAAAAAAAACACCTCATTTTTTAAAGTAATCTCTACACTCAAACTCACAATGCAGAGATCGAGAGCCACATGCGCCAGCCAGGTGTTCCTGGAATGTTTTGATATGCTGTAAGATGATAGTCAGTTTTCCAAGATGCAGATAATTTCAAGATCGTGAACAAAGACTACGGGTAGCAGTCATCGGATGTTGTGCATACTTGTAGCAGTGACTCAGAAGATGATTTAGACTGAATCAGGAAGAGATTTAAACTTCATGATATTAAAAATAAAAATGGTCTGTGGTTATATGGAAACAGTCTGTTATAGTTGTCATTTTAAATGTTTATATTTAATGTAGTCTTTTTTTTTTCACTGAGCTTCCAGGAAATGGCTGATGTCTTAACAATTGATAGCGTTTGCAAATTGAGGAAGCATGGTACTTATACTTCACACAGCAAAATACCAGCAAGATCACATTCTATTTGTAAATGCTCTTTCCAAAATGATTGAAATCACATTTGTTGTCTTGCAAAGGCAGAAATTTTTCATAAAATTCTGTTTGATCTATACGTTTGTATGACCAAATTTTATCATAGGTAAGGCATACGTAAACTTTTATTGAACTTCATCTTCATCTAATTATTACAAAGTCAGTAATGTATTTTCTTTTCCTATTTCTTTCTATATACTCCTCAGGTTATAAGGCTTAGAGTACTCTCTGTTACTTTATATTTCTTATTGTAGTAATAAAGCAACATAAGCCATTCCAGAGCTTCTCAGCCTCAGCACGAGCAAATATGGGTCACATAACTGTTGTGGAGGCCTCCTGTGTGTTGTAACTTAGCAACATCTCTGGCCTCTACCCACTAGATGTCAGTAGCAAACTCCCCTTTCCCCAGTTGTGATAACCCAAAGTATCTCTAAATATCGCCAAATGTTCTCTGAAGAGCAGAGTCACTCTATTTGAGAACCATGAATCTCTTTTAGTATTTAAGGGACTCAAAAGTTCACATCTAGAACTATGATTCAAAACCCCACATGTATTCAGCACTTAGCATTTATGTAATCTCAGGCCTCAGTTTTATAACCTCTGAAATGTAAATGATACATTTCTTGGAGAATTGTTAAGAATTAAATGGAATAATATATATTTTAGAGTAACAATTTATACCTCTTACTGTAAAGATTTGAAAGTAGTATCTAGAGACAAAAGGAAAAAAGATTATATTAAAATGTGTTTATGTATTATTATTTCAGCTCAAAAGTTTTGAAAACTATTAGTTGGATCTTATAAAATAATTATCAGCATATTTTTTTCCTGCACCTCTTGCTCTTTTCATGCATTTCCTTATAGACCTAATACTTTGTAGGGTACAGAACTTGTGATCACCTTCTTTGTTATAGTTCCTCATGTAATTAAGTGAAACTTTTGAGTCATACTTCACACTTACTATAATTATACTCAATTGTGTGTGTTATTTTAGACTTTTATTATACATCTATACTACTTTTTTAACCTGATTTATTTCTCTTCATGTCTTGACCTTCCATTTTTTTTTCTTGTTTGTTTCAATAGGGAACTAGGCACTGGGAGTGATATCCATTTGGTTGTATCTTAGCTTTTATTGATCAATATAACTTAAGCCTAACCAAGATCTTAGTCTCCTCTGTCCTACATATTTGCCGACTCTTGGTGGCCTGGAAAGAATGGAAACAGGAAGAACTATTCAGAAACTGTTTTAGTAATCTATAAGAATAATGATAGTGTGGGGTGCCTGAGTGGCTCAGTCGGTTGAGTGTCCAATTACAGTTCGAGTCATGATCTCACTGTTTGTGAGTTCCAGCCCCACATTGGGCTCTGGGCCAATGGCTCAAAGCCTGGAGCCTGCTTTGGATTCTGTGTGTCCTCTCTCTGCTCTTCTCCTGCTTATGCTCTGTCACTTTCTTTCTAAAAAATAAGTATTTTAAAATATTTTAAAAAAATAATAGTGCAATAAAGAAGAGATCATGTGGATGTAAATCTGAGTGAATGCTGGTGAGGAATAAGATGGTGGCAGTTTGTAGGTTATCTATTATTTGTTAAATGAGGAAATCATGGGGGTAAAGAAGAGCCAGAAATGATGAGATATTGAGTTTTGAGCAAGCTAAGCTTGAGGATTAAGTAGAAATTCCAGACCCAAATATCTAATATGTAGTTGGAATAGGCATACATAACATCTAGAACTTAGAGAATTTTTACCCAAAGCTAAACATTTAGCAAATATATATATACATCCACATATGTATATATACAGTATATATATACAGACATGCACACACATATATGTGTGTACATATGAATATATGCAGATATGTAAATATCTAAATGTGTGTATATGTACATGTATTATGCATATACTCATCTGTTTATATGTATAATAATATGTGTATGTTTATGTATGTATATAATATAAGATGGATCATACAAAGATCAAATCCTCAGGCTCTGGTATTATTCGTATCATATAAGTCTTCTCAGATAGCCTTTTGAATTTTTAAAGTCTTAAATAAATGAATGTTACTTGTGAAAAATTTTCAGCCTTTATATGATTGCTAATGGCAAGAAGATGACAATATAATCTTAGCACATATTACTACGGTTCACAGACCATGACTTTGTGACAGCTGTATAATTTTAGTGAAATGATGAAGTAGAACAAAGCCTTGTAATGTTGGAAGAAAACGCTTCAAAAGATCTGTCTTCAAAAGTCTTTGAACTAAGACTTTCTATAATAAGACAGTTGCTACTGACAAACACCTTTTTCAGATTTTGTGCGCGCGCGCGTGTGTGTGTGTGTGTGTGTGTGTGGTAAAAGGAGCTGCCATGTGTTTCCTCACTCACATTAATTTCTAACTTTATTTATACTAACAACACTAGTCAGATTTAAATGAATGACCGGAATATACTTCTTCTTTCAGACCTCCCAAAAGTTACTTTTAACAATTTAATTCAAATAGCCGATCCTTCTACAAAAGTTAAAGTCAATCCTTCATGAAGTTTTCCTTCCATTAGTCTCTTTCACCAATTCGATAAGAGTTTATGAAAAATACTGGCACAAATATTTTAACCTAATACTTATATATGATGATTTAACACAATGAGACTTCAAACTAAGAAGGATAATGAGCTAGCTGTCAGTCAAGAACAAAGAAGATGGTACTTTGAAATGTTTTAAATTAAAAGAGATTTGTAAATTCCATACATACAGCTTCCTTTTTTATAATGTAATTTTACAGTTTATGAATTAATACAATGGGAAAATCCACTAAGGTAACATAAAATCACTGTGTAATGGACAGATATGCATGCACAACTCACACTGTAAACTCATAGTGTTAATTGGGTAATAACAAAAAAAAATGTTTTTAAGCCTCATAGTCCCTTTGAGTTGGTCTATCAGGGAGCTTTTTTCCCTTGCGATGGATAGAAAGTAGGATATTTCCATGATTTTGGATTTAATCTTAAATTTTAAAAGTCTTGCTTTTAATTTAACTCTTTAATTTGGCCTCAGTTCAATTGTTGAAAGTATCCAGTCTTATGTCACAATGCAAACTTTGAATGTACTTAAAGTTAAAACCACTCTCTCCCAGAAGGAGTTTCTGCTAATGGAAACAAAAGAAGGGAGACGGGTGCTTTTTTAATTTTTTCTTAGTTTAAACTTCCATCATCCATCTGCCTGATTTACTTTAATTTCTGACTTTTCTAGAGACAAACCAGGCGATGAACAGCTAAAACACGTGAGGATAAAAGTTCTTACTCAGTAGACTCAGTGTTTGTAAAATGGTTTAATGCTCTTTGAGTCTGGAAAGTATTCTAAACTAAAAGGTTTCATGGATCATCTTCCCCCCCACTTTTTATTTTATTTAAAATAGCAAGTTAATGTAATTGTGTATATTACTGATAGATATTCCATACATCTTTGCTTTACCAGTAGTACTTTTTCTACCACTTACTTTTTTCGTACAAGCACAATCATCTTCTACTAAATTAGAAATGCTTGAAATTAATCCCTTTTTTCGTCCTTTTTATCTATACCTAGAAAATGTGTCTGTAAATTAAAAAGCACAAAAGTTTAACTGTTGCACTGTTAGCCCTAAATACTCTGTATAAGTTCTAGGATATGAATGTTCAAGGTTATGATTCATTTTCTTGAATACTTCATTGTTCTATGACTAGATAGGAACTAGAAACATTTCAGTGTATTTTCTGTAAAGAGATTAATTTTCTTTCTAATGGGTGTTTTGTCAACATCTCAGAGTCTTATTGCCAGGATCTCATCACTCCTCCAAATGGTTGTTTTGAGCAGAATTGAAAATGATTAAGAGACAGCTCTCTCGTATAACTTATATTTAGTCAGTGGAAAACACCCTTTTCCCCAACTACTTTGGGAATGAGTTCTACCAAAATGTGTTAAGTCTATTTCTGTCCTCCGGTTGCTTCTACACATAAGCAAATTGGTAGTCCGCTGTGTCCTTATCATTGCAGGATCAAGTGTTCTAGTCCTGGAGCTTTGCTGCGTTGACCTACCATGAAGAGTGAGATTTTCCACTACCAGATTCTCTTCAAGGAGAGAGTCCTCATAGCATAGACATCTCCAAAGAATTCCTCCTCACAGATCCTCTCTCCATTTCCCTTGTATTGGTTCTGTGATTGGTGGCTTTGATGTGGATGAAACATCAAGAGTGGTGAAGCAAATCCTTTGCTTTCCTTTTGGAAATGTGTTTCATGTTCTGACTTGTAATATGATATATGAAATCTCTTATAACTTAACGTGTCGCTCAATATTCTTAATGCAACATCCCGCTTCACTGAAGCAATGACTAATTGACACCAAGCAAGACGTGTATCTTATAATAGAGGAAATTATCTCTGCAGAATCTAAGAAAAAAGTTTTTACAAATACCTCACTCTCTAAACTTGAGAAAATGCCTGAACTTCTGTCATATGTAGTTTATGGGACTAAAAATATCTGTTAAAATATGAACACAGAAATTATTTGCAATAATCATATAAAAAGTAATTGTTACCCACAAAATCTTGCATTTGATTTATTTTGCATATTATTCATCAGTACTTAAAAGAACAATGTTTTTGGGCACCTGAGTGGCTCAATAGTTTATGTGTCCAACTTCAGCTCAGGTCATGATCTTGTGGTTCATGTGTTCAATTCCCACGTCAAGTTCTGTGCTGACAATTCAGAAGCTGGAGCCTGCTTCAGGTTCTGTGTCTCCCTCTCTCTGTGTCCCTCTCCCATGTGTGCTCTGTCTCTGTCTCTCAAAAATCAATATACATTAAAACAGGAAAGAACGATGTTTTAAAATGGTTAAAAGTAGGTGCCTGGGTGATTCAGTCAGTTAAAGCATCTGACTCTTGATTTTGGCTCAGGTCATGATCTTACCATTCGTGGGGTTGAGCCCCATATTGGGTTCCATGATGACAGCATGGAGCCTGCTTGGGATCTCCTCTTTCTCTCTCCCTCTCTCTCTCTGCCCTTCCCCAATTTTTGCTCCCTCTCTCTCTCTCTCTCTCTCTCTCTCCCTCTCTGTCTCTCTCTCTCTCACTCGCTCACTCAAAAATAAATAAACTTAAAAAAGCAATAAAATAAAAATAGTTAAAACACTCAGCCTAGATTGGGGCAAGAGAATCATGAAATATTCAAAATTGAGAGCAATGTCTCAATCGCTACCATAAGATAGGATATCTCTTTAAAAAGCTCAGAATTAACAATCTGCGGCATGAGAGCACTCTTAGGAGGGTGTCAATAGTTTAATGAAAGACAAGATTATAAACAAAGTTTTCTGTAATAAAATTATTCTAACATGGACAACTCCATTATATTTAGGATGTTCTCTATTAAACAGTATAAGAATTACTTTAGGGTATTCACCAGATATATATATCCACTAGAAAATTATATTTATATATAATATTATTATATGTTATATACTATATTAATATAATTAATATATAACATTATATATATAACCTCTGCATCTATCTGTATATGCATTTCCCAAATCTCCAAAGTAAACTTATTAGGTAATTTAGTCTAACCTTTATAATAACAATTACATGTCCTGATGTCTTAACAAAGCATAGTTTATAACTCATGTAGATTATTATGACTCTACTTCTCTCAGTTATTCAGGGACCCCAGCTTCTTTCTTCGAATGATTCCACCATTTCTAGGGTTAGTAAATCTTCCATTGGATTAGGTTGGGGGTCCTCTGTGTCTAGTTGGTGGAGGAGGGAAGAGAGAAGGATGGCATGAAATATTTAAGAGCTATGTCTAGAGATGGTGTACATCGATTCTATCCACATCCTATTAGCCCCAGCTCGGTCACATGAGTATACCCTTCCTCTGTTCCTAGGAAGAATATGATATTAGGTTTAGTAAATACATGCTATTATTCCTGCCATATTGAATATTGACCTCATTGTTTGCAAAAACAGTATTTTAATCATTAGAAGATAATTAGAAACTTTTTCATAACTATGTCTTTGTGTCACAGGTTGCAGTCCAGGTGTCAGCTGAGCCGCATTCTCATCTTGTGGCTCAACGGGGGAGGAATCTACCTCCAAGCTCCTTCGAGATGATGACAGAATTTATTTCTTTGCTTCTGTATGGCTAAGGGCCCTGTTGGTTTTGGCTTTTGGTTCAAGTGTACTCTCTGATCCTGGGGGCTGCCCACAGTTCTTGGAGACCACTTCTAGTTCTTTGCCTGTGAGCTTCTCCAACACGGCTAAAAAAATCTCTAACTCGTCTGCTAACATGGAACATTATATAGCATAATATAATCACAAGAGTGACATTTTTACACACTTCCTATGTAACATAACAGTCAAGGAAATGGCCTTTTCTCACTCTTGCTACATTCTATTGTTACAAGAATGCCACTAGTCCTGCCCACATTCAAGGTGAGAGAATTACACAAACATGTGAACTCTAGGAGGGAAGAATCATTGGGAGATCCCATTAGGTTCTGTTGCCACAATATGATTTGAATGATTAAAAGGTTATCAGACCTGAAGGAATCAAATAAAAGGAGCCAGGAAAAAAATGTATATATATGTACTTATCAGTTTTTGGGTTATGAGATTGAGAATAGTTTTCCATTTTTCTTCATTCTATTATTTTCTGTTATATGATTACATTATTTTTGTAATAAAAAGTAACTTTATTTAAAAACTTTACCAAAAGAGGGGCACCTGGTTGGCTTAGTCAGTAATGGTCAGACTCTTGGTTTTGGCTCAAGTCATGATCTTGTAATGCGTGGGTTGGAGCCCTACACCAGGCTCTGTGATGATGGTGCAGAGCGTGCTTGGGATTCTCTCTCTCTTCCTATCCTTCTGCCCCTCTTCTCCCCTCTTTCTCTCAAAATAAATGAACAGACTTAAAAAACATTTTTTCACCAAAAGAGAAAGTACAAAATTGCCACTCTATCAAAAAAAAAAAAAAAAAAAACAGTTCTTTCAAAGGTTACCACTGATCCTTAAATTATTAAGTACAGAGTGGTGTTTTTCGTTTGTTTTTCAGTTAAATCTGCGATATTAATATTTTTTACTGGTTTCCCAAGTCTCTGAAATACTTTTCCTCTCAACTTCCTGGGTGCTGTTCGGTCTGATTATCCAGTCATTCTCCAAGCTTTCTTATCACAGCTAGCACATTTTCATCCCTGATACTCTCAGTGAGGTACTGATGAAGGCTATGTCTTTGATCACTTACCCCTGTCCCCCATTTATCTGTAGTAGTCATATTCTCTCATCTGTTTTATCTGTAGTAGTCATATTCTTTCATCTGTTTTAATTATAATTTCAATATAAATTACTCTTAAAATACTGTCTCCAGTAACTATCTCCATCTGAAATTCCATATTTTTAAAAATTTCTGTATGAAAGTTTTTTTGTAATTTTTAATGTTTATTTACTTTTTAGAGACAGAGATCAAACATGATTGGGGGAGGCACAGAGAGAGAGGGAGACACAGAATCTGAAGTAGCCTCCAGATTCTGAGTTGTCAGCACAGAGCCTTATGTGGGACTTGAACTCATGATCTACGAGATCATAACCTGAGCTGAAGCTGGAGGCTTAACCAACAGAGCCACTCAGGCACTCCAAAAGTGTTGTTTTTTTTTTTAATTTACTATCATGACTAGATATTTATACTACATACCTTGCCACTGTGTCAGACTCTACAAAATAAAGTCAGAATTTCTATCATATTCACTCTTACTACCAAATTACTTATTTTATGTTTAATGATACCATCATTCTCTCATGCATTCAATAATTTACACATATCAGTCTGTTTTATTTTATTATTATATTATTTTTTGTGCCTTGAGCCCAGTTACTATGCAGGATACAAAAACCACATGAACTTTGAGTCTTACTGTTAGGGGAGAATTTGACAACTAACCAGACATGGAATAACAAATGATAAATTCTCTGGTAATGGAATGAAAAGCATCCTAAGGAAGTACATATATATCTAACTAATCTGAAGGCTCAGAAGATGCCTCTGAACTCAATTTGGATAACTTAGGAGAAAGAACCACTGAATTTGGTTTTGAACTTTGTTAGTCTATCAGCAAAAAAAAAAAAAAGGTGTGGGAAAATAAAGAGCTTCCCTGATGGTAGGATATAGTATTTATATAGAGACATGAAATTACCTGAGCAGAAAACATTCTTGACTTAATTACTACTCCTCCATTTCTTTCCATAATTGATTGTCATAGAGTCTTTCACTTTACCTTCATTCCTCCCACCTTTTCATTTCCTTTGCTATCATTTGGTTTATACTTTCATTACCTTAATTACCTCCTAAAATCACTTTAATTACCTTTTATAAGCCCTATCTCCAAATACAGTCACATTGGGAATTAGGACTTCAACATATGGGACACCTCGGTTAAGTAAGTGTCCAACTTTAGCTCAGGTCATGATCTTACAGTTTGTGAGTTTGAGCCTCATGTTGGGTTCTGTGCTGACAGCTCAATGCCTGGAGTCTGTTTCGGATTCTGTATCTCCCTCTTGCTCTGCCCCTCCCCTGCTCATGCTCTGTCCTTTGTCTCTCAAAAAAAATGAATAAACATTAAAAAAAAACAAATAAAATAAAGTGACTCTTGAATAAACCTGAAAATTATTTGATCAAATTTAAGATCCATTTCTGACTATAAAGAGAAAACCAACTGGACAAACAACCCCCCCCCAAAATACCTCTTAAAAAGTAAGAATAAAAGGATATCAATATTTGAAATCAAATCATTCTGTTAGATTGTTTAGAACAATTAACTGAACAATTTTGAATCCATAATGATGTCAAGTAGATCTTGCACAAAAGACAAACATACACAAATCGAGTACTTTTATGTATATCTTGGAAAACGTTTAGAAACCAGGTCAAAAATAACTTTCACAACTAAAGAATAGACACTCTCATACATTACTAATATATATGCAATGAAACTTGAATAAAGTATACATTTGGTTTCCTGATAGGAAGACAATACCTAAAAGCTAATGTCAGCACTACATAAATGACATTTTAATTTAATACAAAGCAAATTTGGCAAATGATTTAGCAATGGGCTAAATGATTATGCTCCCCACCATTAAAAACTCGTATGTTGAAATCCTAACCCCTTGTCACAGTATTAGGAGATGGTCTTGGTGAAATGACTAAGAGTTGAGAG
This sequence comes from Suricata suricatta, assembly GCF_006229205.1. Lineage (NCBI taxonomy): Eukaryota > Metazoa > Chordata > Mammalia > Carnivora > Herpestidae > Suricata > Suricata suricatta. The sequence goes on along the minus strand of NC_043709.1, from coordinate 32,381,017 downwards.
TGGAGGCCTCATGAATGAGATTACTGCTTTTGTCAGAGACGACAGAGAACTCCCTTCCCGCTCCCATTATGTGAAGATACATGAAGAAAATGGTCATCTGTGAGCCTGGAAGCAAGTCCTTGCCAGTGCCTTGATCTTGGACTTCCCAACTCAGAACTTTGAGGAATAAACTTCTGTTGTTAATTATCTGCCCAGTCAATGGTATTCTGTTACAGCAGCCTAAACAGTCTAAGAATGATTCTGACACTCAGTTGGAAGAGTAAAGGGCAAAATATCCAAGAACATTCTGAAAATGAAAAATATAAGTACTATTTGTTCTAACATGTTAAACCATAAAATATTATTTTAAAAATATTACCAAATTATGAATAGACACAAGGATCCAGGATTACCATACTTCCGTACTCACCAGGCCTCCTGCCTGTAGTTCTTCACCTTTTAATTAGGTTAGCTTTCTGGTTACTGTTGTACTAGAAAGTACAAATTCCTGCCTTAAATAAGATATAAGTTGATTTCTTAATTTAGCTTAAAAAAATGGATGGGCAATTCAGGGCTATTTTGGCACCACCACATTAATCAGGATTTGAATAGCTTCTTTCTAGACCTCAACAAGTGGTTGAGTACCTGACACCCTCAACAGGCCGTTCCTTTCTAACGTTCCAGGAAGGCTATTCTTGCTCTTTCCTTCACATCCTCATTCCAACTGTGGAGGAGGGGAAAAAGTGATCAGGGTACGTACACATATTTCTGCTCATATCCCACTGACTCAAAAATAAACACATGGTTAAGTCCAGCTGAAAGAAATAGTCTTTAGACAGACAGCAATGTGCACAACTGAAAATTTATTTGTTGCAACAGAAGAAAAGACCAGCTACTAGTGGTTGCAGTCTTTGCTAAACTCTGCCATTTAACCATTCAAATATATATGTGCCCCTTTCTTCCCACCCAAAAAGAATTTTAAACTTTCCCCATAGGAAAATAATCCCAATGCCCTCTCCAGTCTCTTTATTAAGTTAAAATTTTATTTTAAAAGTCTCTAAAGGAAAAAATGCTTACATATTGTACTCTAAATATTGGTGAACTTATAGGGAAACACATTCTTATAGTTGAGGAAAGAAAATTAGGATAGTTGAGTTTTTCAAGAAAATCACTTGATATATGTATCATGAATCCCAAAGCTTCACATACTTTTACCTAATATAATCAATGATCTAGTTACAGCTTATTTTAAACAACAAAAAAGAGTTTAGTGGTAATTTGGGATTAATATAAATACCCAAGAACAGGTAAATGATTACATAAATTATGAAATATCTACCTAATAGAACATTATACAGTCTTAGAAATCATGCCTTAAAGATAGTTTTTAATAAACATACCATATTAATAGAGAAAAGTTTTAGGATGCAAAATTGCACATCTATTAATTTCTCTATAGCTAATACAGAGGTATAAATCTATACATACAAAATCTTATGTTTTACGTGACACATTAAGTTTTACTTCAGAAATTTTCATCTTCCCCAAGTGATGGTCAATATTTTTCTGAGGGCTTCTTAAGATGTAGAATGCTGAGGACAGGTCACTCATGTTTTTCCCTCCAAACTTCTTTGGTGGGTCTCATGCTGACTTTGTTGGAAATGAGGCTTATAAAATAATCTGTCTACTGGACCCAGCTAATCAGCTGGTGTTGAACCATGACTACCACCACTCTGGTCTTAAAGGAGACAACAATAGTCACCTTTTTTCCATTCTGTTCCAAGAAGAGAAGGCAGGACCTTCCTTTGAACTGAATGACTTACACCTGCTTCTCATCTTAAAGTCAAGATGATCTTCCCTTCCCAGCAGAAATACTCCATATCTCCATACTGTAGAGGCCAGAAATAATTTTCACCTGCTGTTAAGGGTGGAAATATAGTAGATTATTTTTTATTAATATCAGATGAATACTTATCACCTATTAATTAGTAAATACTACTTTAACTGAATGTGTTCAGCTAATTCCCTGCAAAGCACTCTGAGGAATAGAAAAATAGAAGTTAGGAACCTGTCATTAAAGAACTGAATGGATGAGACTGATATATAATTATACCTAGAGAAAAATGCAAACAGTATATAATTAGTTGCTAAATTGCGTATTATAGAATGTACCTGTAATAAAAGAAGAGGTTAGGCAGGATAATTTCTAAGGACCCTGACAGCCCTTAATGTTGGACTCTTGCCATTGGTATACAGATATTTCAAGGGACAGAAATTACTTAAATAGTTTGAGCACCCATGCTAACAGAACCATAATTTTCTAAATTTTATGTTTCAAAATGGAATTTCTTTCCAGACTATTTTTCTTTTAAAGTAGCATTTATGGAAATTCAGTTGATTATCCCTCTTTTGATGTGCAGTGTGCAGAATCCATGGTGATTAAAAAAATTTTTTTAATGTTTATTTACTTTTGAGAGAGAGACAGACGGACAGAGGGTGAGCAGGGGAGGGGCAGAGAGAGAGGGATTCATATAATTCAAGGGAGGCTCCAGGCTCCGAGCTGTCAGCACAGAGCCTGACACGGGTCTTGAACTCACTAGCTGCGAGATCAAGACCTGAGCCAAAGTCTGGTGCCCAACCGACTGAGCCACCCAGGCGCCCCCGATGATGATTTCGATCATGTGTTAATGCAACCGCTTATCATCTCATATAATACTTCCTACCATTTGTCAGGTTATAATTACTATCCGTATTTCACAACTGTTGAAAATAAATCCAGGGAGTTAAAGTAGTTTGCCTGATCATACCATTAGTGATGTAAGAAACTGATAGAAGTTCCTGATCACTCAGGAAATGTCAGAGAATAGAAGCTGGGTTGGGTGGGGGCATGGAGTGTGAAAGGTTGTTTTCAAATAGAAAACTTTGCTTTGAAGAGTAGGATAAGCATATCAGGAATAAATCTGAGTTTGAAGAACCAGGAAAAAATGTTTAATATTGCATTTAAGAATGGAAAACCAATTAGGAGAAGAAATTTGTTTATGTTAAAGAAACAAAACACAATAGAGGCTAAGTCTACTTAGATGACAGTAACAGAGTTCATTCAATTTTTGCCCATGTATTTTCTCTCCATCCCCATTTCTCACCACTTCTCTTCCCAGATACTCTGGTCAAAAATGAGCATTTTTACATATTATACAAATTACAAACTCTTTTGATGCTGAGTCATTGTACCTGTTCCTTTTTATCCGATTACTATCTAGTCATAACTATACATAGTATATTCCTATCATAGAAGGACTATGCCATGAAAAGGAAAAGTCAGATTAAAGGAAGGAATTCTTTAAAATTAAGAATATAATTACAGGGGCACCTGGATGGCTTAGTCAGCTGAGTGTCCAACTCTTGATTTCAGCCCCAGGGTCATGGGATAAAGCCCCACATTGGACTCTATGCTGATCGTGGAGACTGCTTAGGATTTTCTCTCCCATTCTCTCTCTCTCTGTCTCTCAGTTCCTCTTTCCCTCTCCCCTGATCACGTGATCTCTCCCTTAAAAAAACTTAATTAAAGAAAATTTAAAAAAATAAAGCTAACCTTAATGCTTACACATATAACTGCTATTGCATGCTGCTAAAAGAAGGAATATTGTTCAGAAAAACCTGAATTTCTAGGCTAAAATATCTACTGAATACCCAGTAGATTCTGAAATCTAACTCTGGGGAAAGTGAAAAGACTAAAAGCTCCAGAGAGAGAAAGAGCCACTTAAAAAGTGATAATCAAGGTTGTGTGAATGGGAAAGATATAAGGTTTCTGATCTGCTAGAAGCCAATGACATGATGCCTTTAGAATAGTGAAAGAAAATGACTTGCACCATAAAAGTCTCTACCCAGTCTAGCTATCAATTTGGTAGGAGACTATAAAAAAAACACTTTCAAATGTATTTATTTTAAGATAAAATATGACTTGCATAAACATATGAAATAAGTCAAAGATTTCATTTCACCCTTTAATGATGTTAAAACAAGTGCAAAGGAAAATATGAGTATATATTCAATAGAAATGCTAAAATAAATTTGCAATTATGAAAAGTGTTAATACTTATAGCAGTATTAAGTAGTGTTTGAGATTATCTTTTCTCCAAGGCAAAATCAACTGTATTTCTCCCTGGTACCTGGAAACTCATTTGCATTACTATGGAGACGATCTTTTGAATGACTATCAGGTTTGTGCACTATCAGGCTTGTACCTCACACAATTATAGAACAGTTTAGTCAATGGGAAGATTCTCGGAGGAACATACTCCTCCTATAGATCAGGCAACCCTGAAGAGTTTGCTAGATAATGTTCAGAACTCCACTAAAAAGACATTTTGTAAGTTTTTGGTCCATTTCCATGTCTGTGACATTTTTTCTGACATGAGAGAGAGGTCTCATTTTTAAATTCTTAAGCAGTTAGGAAGCTATTGAAATAGTATATTTAGCAAAACAAGGAGTAACCCAGAAAAGAATAATATGAAGTTTCTAGAAAATAGGTGATCTGTCCAGATCTACTGCTCCATTGCTGCGGAAGAGCAGAAAAGCTCCAGGATAACATTTAAGGATCAATCACAGGATATGATTATTCAGAAAGAGCAAGAGGAAAAATTTTAAAGTGCAATTATATATTATCTACATAAAAGATCATTTGAGATCAGTATTCCCATGAGGGAATCCTAATCAGGCTCCATGCTGTCCCATATAGGGCTTCAGTTCATGACCATGAGATCATGACCTGAGCTGACATCAAGAGTTGGATACTTAACTGACTGAACCACCCAGGCACCCTATAGAGATAGAAATTTTTAAACATAGTTTCAAGTACAATGAATAAGAATGTAACTACATAGTGTGTGTGTAGTAGAAGCATGATTAATATATGTGGGTGACATTGGGAAATTATTCTTAGTTGAGGTAATATTTGGTTTGGTACCTACATTGAAATTCAGCATTTCCTTGATGGAAAAGAGAAGCAAAGGCTTTTCAGTAGAGAAAATATTATGTGATCTGATCTCTACCATTCAAATAAGTAATTATATTGAGTTATAATGATAACTGAATATGAATATAATTTGGTATTCAATTATCTCTGAATTTCCAGACTACTTACATAAAATTTAAATCTATATACAATAAAATGCATAAAAACTATGTACATTAAATGTCTTGTATCCTTGCTTTATGTGTATTAGATTTGTCTATGTGTTTTCTTTTCTGATGATCTAATATTTTATCTTGCATTGTTCAGGAGAGAATACAAGGAATGAAGAATGAATTACATGTGGATTGACATAAAGAACTTTCACATTCTAGTATGGAAAACAAGTCTTTAATATATGCAAGCATATATTTTCTTATAAGCAGATGTTGACATTACAAAATAACAAGTAATTGAGCACAGATGGTATGCTTGGCATACTAAAAATGTTTAAAGGAGTGTTAGCACTTAGCAGAAAGAACAGATTTCCTTTTCATTTAGGATTCCTTCAGCATTCAATACTCCAGATTTCTTTCTCACTTATGGCTATTTGCAAAGGATATGTTCAGAGCTAGTGTGAGAATAACATTATACTAAACATTAATGATAGATATAAAAGTGATTTTTATTACAAATCAACCTTAAAGGAACAATACTATATAGGTTAAGTATACATGATAATTAACATTATATTACACATGACTTGCATATTTATCTTCTATATCTTTTGTCTCTAATTTTTATTTATTTTTAATTTTTTTAACATTTATTTATTTTTGAGAGACAGAGACAGACAGATCATGAGCAGGGGAGGGGCAGAGAGAGAGGGACACGCAGAATCCGAAGCAGGCTCCAGGCTCTGAGCTGTCGGGACAGAGCCCAACACAGGGCACAAACCCACAGACTGTGAGATCATGACCTGGGCCGAAGTCAGACGCTCAACTGACTGAGCCACCCAGGTGCCTCTCCAATTTTTATTTTAGTGATACGAATAATATTCATTTCTCTTAGTCAAAGAGTAAATTAAGTCTAAGCTTGCTGTGGTGATAGCTTAATACTTCTGTTAATTGCAGGAAATTAACCAGCAGCAGGATAAAATAGTGTCTTCTTTCTCTTATTAATATTTCCTGTTGTAAGTATGTCCAGCAACCTGGCCAAAATATTAATGGTGATAATTGAGGGAGAAAAATGGTGAAAAAAGTAAAGTCTTAATTCTACCTATGAGACAGATAATGGTCTCAAATTAGCATTTTGTATTGGAGAATACTGTCAATTTTAATTTTTAAATATAATACCAAGACATCCATACCATGTTCAAAGCATTTACTAAAAGTGTAAAAAATTACGTTTGAAGTTTATTTCTCTTTACAATGGAAGAGAAAGGGTAGACTATATTTCAAATTTCTGAGCTGTGCCCAATTTTTCTATGTTCAGTTGAGAAAGAACTTGAATTATTTTATCCCCCAAAGGCATGTCTTCCACACAAAGATTTTCCCATTGACTTCAAAGTAGGAGCCACAGGAGTGCATATTAACATTGAAACGGATGAAAAACAGATTCGAGTTCTGAATGAGCATAGCAAATTGAAAGGCAGCTAGTAGAAATAATCAGCAGATCAGTCAGGCTGACAGACCATTTGAATCTTGATTATATTAAAGTCAAATGAAGAGGATGAACATAATTTTTCCTATGAATGTGGAAAATTTCAGACAGTGGAAATGCACATTCTTAAGACAGGGCAAAGAAGGAAGCAACTAACTTCTTAGATGCAATAAAATTTTACTATGAGTTAACGAAGCAAGTAGAATATTTCTCACATTTCATGCTAAATCTCAGAATATAAAGGATTTTGGTGCCCTAACAGTTCTTAATCAGTCCCAGAGAATGTTTTACATAATACAGTCCCTAGAAAAGTTGGATAAGTCTGGTACTCTCTTCCTGAGTAGAAGTTACTTTTTTAGAGAAGGTTATGTCTCATATAAATCTCTTCAGAAGCAAGAGGATAGCATGGAAGATTTATTTTGGGGAGCTTTGATTAAAATTCTATATATTTCACATTTTTCTTTTAACTCTAGGGTAAAGGATTACAAATTAATTTGATTCATCAAATATTTATTGAACATGTTAAAAGAGTAACCTAGCAGCTGCAGAAGAATCAATGAGAAAGTCCCATTCAAAAAGCTTGAAGCCATTATAATATAGGAGAACAGAAAGTGTACAAAAACTTTGAAAAATTCAAAAAAATATACTAATGGAACTAGATAAATTCTTAAATTAGAACAAAGGAGTCTACAGTTGGAGGCTGCCAGGAGTAAACAAGGGATTTCGCACAAGGGAGCTTCAGATAAGCTCCGAATTCAATATCAACAAACACCAGTTGCAGAAACAGCAACCATTAAAGTGTTCATTAAAGAACTCCATTCTAAATGCTTGTTGTCCTTCCTTTCCACATTGCCAAGCAAACAGAAAAGCTATTTATAAGATACAGATGATGGAGCAATGTGGCTCCATCTCCTTGTGAAAGTAGTTCAACCATGGTGACACATTAAGCTAAGAGAGAGCCTTCACAAAGTCCCGGTTCTCAGGCTGGACTCTTCAGACATTCTGATTCAATTAATCTCTACAGGACTCAGAGCATTTATCAAACTTCCCAGGTAGAAACGTTTTACAGTTTGGTCACTGGTGAATCCCCAGTGTCTATAATAACTCTCACACATGGTAGGAACTCAGTAAATGCTTGCAGAGTGAATGAACAAATGAATGAAAAGCAGATTGCTTTTGGAGCAAAATACCAAGCTTGATAGTTGTATATAATTGAAAGGTAAGGTCACAGTTCTAAAGGGGAAAAAAGGAGCCCTAGAATTTTATACACAATTGAATTATCAATAACGTGTGAAGAAAAAGTAAACATGCTCTGAAATCTGCATGCACAATTTACTACCAAAGCAAACTAAATGAAAATATGGCTCAGGGCCATGCTATGGGCAAATGAAAAAGAAATCCAAGAAGTAAAGCACAGGATTTAAGAAGGAGCATATGAGTACAACCCAGATGTAACAAATAAAATCTGAAATAATTAAAGGAGAACCCAATAGATTTTGCCACTTAGCAGATTCTCATTACTGCAGGAAATTTCATTAAGATCACAGTTCCTTTATTTGATTGGCAATCACACTATTGGATTTATAGCACATAATTTTAATTGCTGGCTATAACATTTGAGTTTTTTAATCAAATCAAGTCACACATAGTAAGAAAATTGCCAAAATAAAATGTAATTGTTAACAACTGTGGCCTAATAAGAAATATTTGATTTTGGCCCCTGGTTCTTGGCATAGAGCTCTGTAAACCATTGGAATTTTCTGGGTAATAGAAAGATTTTGTAAATCATAAGAAGCATCATTTGATCACATTTGAGGTGAATTAGGATGGGGTCCCTCGACAGTCTTAGGCTAGTACTGGTCACCAGAAATACCAAGGGACAGGTGGACTGGGACTTTCAGCTCCACCCACCAATGTCAAGGAAGAGGGGCTAGAGACTAAATTCTATAAAAACTCTTGAAGAGTGAGATTTGATGAGCTTCCAAATTGGTGAAGACATTCACAGGCTGGCATGGCAAAGCACCCCAACTCCAGGTGGGGAGAAGCTCTTGTCTTGGGACCCTTCCAGACCTTCCACAGGTGCCTCTTCATCTGGCTATTCATTTGTACCCCTTATAAGAAACCAGTAAGTGGAGTAAAGTGTCATTCTGAGTTCTGTGAGCCATTTCCAGCACATGAAACCTTGCGATAAAGTTGTGGGAACCCCTGATTTAGAGTGGATTCCTGGCAATACTTCAGTCAGAAGGACGGGAACCAGGAATGGTCCATGGCATCTGAAGTGGGGAGCAGATTGTGTGACTGAGTATTTACTGTGGGGTCTGCTCCCTCTCTCAGGGGTGTCAGAATTGAATGGAATGCTCAGCAGCCATCAGAAGAATTAGAGAATTGGTTGTTGATTTTGGAATAATAACTTTATAAATTCTAAAGTATGAAAATGTGGAATATTAAAAAAGAGAGTGGAGGTATTAGAAAAAAATAAATATAGTAATAACACTACATTTTATATTAGGGAGTTAACATATAGCTAAAATTGACTTCTCATAGAATAAGTGTGTAAATAAGTTTTTAAAATCATGGGATGCCTGGGTGGCTCAATCGGTTAAGTGTATGACTGGCTCAGGGCATAATCTCATAGTTTGTGAGTTCAAGTCCCATATTGGGCTCTGCAATGACAGTGTGGAGCATGCTTGGGATTCTCTCTCTCCCCATCCCTCTCTTTGTCCCTCCCCAACTTGTGCTTTTTCTATCTCAAAATAAATAAACTTAATAAAAAATATCATGGAAACTGCTGCAGAAAACAAAATTTAAAAGTAATTGTACCCTGAGGTTGTGGAAGGAAGGATAGTGAAAGTGTATCAGTTGCTCACCTTTCATAGTGGGAAACCAGGATATAGACATAAAGAGTTGAAACATAGACATATTATATAGAAATATAAATACAACATTTAAGGTTATATGGGAAATTATAAAAATAACATAAGCAGAAACACTTCTTGTTAAAAGTAATAGCTTAGAGGCACCCAAGTGGCTCAGTATGTTAAGCATCCAGAGTCTTGATTTCAGCTCTGGTCATGATCTCACAGTTAGTGTGTTTGAGCCCTAAGTCAGCATGACCCTGCTTGGGATTCTCTCTCTCCCTCCCTCTCTGCTCCTCCCCCATTCTCATCTCTCTCTCTCTTTCTCTCTCTCTCTCAAAATAAATAAACTTTAAAAAAGTAACAACCTCTACCAAGTTGTAAGATCAGAGAAATTATTTTTTCTTCAATATTCCTATGTCCTATTATGATTTTTACATGTATCACTTTTATAATTCAAATGTTCAATTTGAAATACTCTATGCACTGCAAAAGAAAGTACCAATATCTATAACAGACAATTCAGAAAAGTATCTAATTTTTAATATTTTAGAATTATGCTTTATAAAATGCATATACTTGAAAATAAAAGACATATCTTGGTGTCTGTGTGTGTGTGTTTAAATTCCATTACATTATATATGCTGTACATTTTACACCTATTATTTATTAAAGAACTCTGTGTATTTATTGTTAAGGTAATATATTCCCCTTCAATTTTACAGGTAGATATTTTGATCTGCTTTTTTGTATGTTGGAGCAGATAAAATGTATTAAAACCTTTTGGATTCTGTTCTAACTCATCCACGCAAATGCTTCCTTTGTATTATAGAATTATTCATAGAACATTGTGTAGCATAATGTTATAGACTCCAGAATTATTTATCTTTTAGAATTTATTTTTTTGCATTTAAAGTTTTTTTTCTATTTTGTGACTGTCTTAAAATTATAGTTTTAAGAAAGTTACATGTGTATAATTAAATCAATCAAGGGCCATCAGTGTGGTACAGTGAGTTACTGAGTAAGAGGGTGTTAATGCTACTTAAAGCTCAATTAATTTTGATTTATCATGCATCTCTACCAAATAGAGTAGCCGAAGCACTAACTATCATGACTAAAGTATGTAAAGCTAAGGGGAATAAGTTTGGAAAGTTCTTTAAAAACATGATGTGTTCCCATTTATATTTGCACATCTACACACGCACTTTTCTTTGTGAAAGTTTTGCCATGTGTATGAGCTCTAAGGGGTAAGAAGTGGGGCACCAGGAAACCCATGCCAATGTGAATTTATGAGGATGATCTCCCTTGGATTCAGAAGTTGCTCTTCAATGAAAGGATCTTTGCTTCTAAAACAGGCTTTTTAAGAATATGAGACACATGTGACTGGAAAAAAATCTAGGTAAATTTATAAATAAATTTAAAAAGAACTAATTATGCACATAAATGATAGAAATGAGTTTACCTCGGCTGTTGGGTTATATCTCAGTGGTAATAGTTCAATAATCTTTGAAGTCGATGTGTTTATCAAGTATTTTTTTTTTAGCTATAGTTTTCTTAGATAAATTGCAGAAGTCTTACAGATTCCCTTAGCAACTTAATCAGTATCCATTTATCCTATAACTGGAACTTGCTGCTGACTTCCTCAGTCCTACTTTTAAGTGCATTACTGCACTCGGTTTTTTCCTTTTTTGCATGACTTCATGTTTACATAGCCCTGCATGATCTGCTAGCTTTATTAGGGTAGTTCCTTTCTCCCCTTCAAATAGTTTATGATTTTTCTGTTCAGCCATGTTTGTGCTACCATTATTACCTAGGGCTACGTGATCACTTCAAATCTGCTTTTTAAATTTTGCTTCTGACTTCTGACTATATCCTTGGGAAGTTTTATTTACTTCCTCTAGGAAACGCTGTAGATAAAGGGTTGTACAGTCAACAGATTGTCGCAACATCACGTTGCCATCCCAGAACACACTGTAAACATTCTCTTGGTGATAATTCCTGGCTTCCTTTAAAGCATCTGCTAAAAAAAATAAAAAATAGTCAAACCTCTGACCCTCACTAGAGCAATAAAACCTTCAGATTCTCTTTGTCTAGTGTATATGGGCTGCATCTCCATTTAACACATGTTAAAACCACATAGCACAAGGTTTGATGTAGAAAAGGTTCCTTTGGGGATTTTGAAAATCTTTGCCTAATCAAAAGCCTTTGTTCTATTGTTTTCATTATGAAAAGAAAAAATTCACGAGTTCCTAAGAATAGTTGTGTGCTTTCTCAGTTCACCTTAACTGAAGTTATGATACAGTGTTAGGTGCACCTGCTGTATTATATTTAATGGTTTAGAAAAATGAACAAAAACAATAAAATTAAAAATAATTCTGATAATTCTTATCAATGGCCTTGATCAAATATGACCAAAATGGTGTGATCTAAATACAATAGTCGTTTCTATTGGGTTTTCAGGGAGGCCCACCACCAGCTTCATATGCACAGACAAACATACACAAGCCTGCAAACGCCTCCTTTTGAGTTGTAACTCTTCCACGACTCAGTTTGGCGAGCGTAGCCATGCAAATTTAACAGAAATAAATTCAGCAGTTTTAAGTTATGCTTGTGGTCAAATCGATAAAGTAACTTTTAAATTCAGCCACTTGACTTTCATTACAGTGTAGTGTGGGCTTTTACTATCACATGTGAAAAAATAGACAAAGCCCAGGAGATGAAAAAAAAAAAAAGTACACCATTTGAAGATTTTTATATTGTGTGTAAAATGGAAGCTTTTAAAAAGTTAAATATGCCTCTAACCATACACAGACAGATGAAAGCTTATGTCTATACAAAACTTGTACACAAATGCTCATAGCAACTTTATCTGTTAAAGTCAAAACCTGAAAACCACCAAATGTCCTTCAGCAAGTAAAGTAATCCGTAGGCAGTGCTGTATTCATACACTGAATACTACTTAGCAGAAAAATAGGAGGCACCGGGGTGGCTCAGTTTGTCAACTGTCCAACTCTTGATTTCAGCTCAGGTCTTGATATCAGGGTCGTAAGGTCAAACCCTGCATTGCGATCCATGCTGGGCATGGCGCCTACTTAAAAAAATAAACAATAATATAAACTAAACTTTTGATTCACCAAAAATTATTATTGAATCTCCATTTTTTGGCTAACTGAAAGAACCAGACCAAAAAAGTGCATATCATATGGTACATTTTTATTTCATTTGTATACAATTCTAGACCTTGTAAATTAATCAATAGGGGCAGAAAGTAGATCAACTGGCTGCCTGATGATGGGGTGAGGAGACGCAGTGGGCCGCGGGAGGTTGCTGGTATTACAATGGAACACAGAACATTTTGCAAAGGTATGATTATGAGCATTATGTTGACTGCTTTCAGGGGTGTATATATACATCAAAACTTATTAGATGTACACTTTAAGTATATTGCATTTACTACATGTAAATTATTTCTCAATAAGGGTGTTAACTTCAAAACAATACGTTATGTCCTCAGATATAAAATAGATTTAAACAAAAGTAGCTAGAGGCTCTACAACTATTAACAGAAAGGACACATATATGTTACTGTATCAAAATATATATATACTATGTAGTATATATATTATATTAATATAATAATATAGTGTGTAATATATGTGTGTGTCAATATATACATCTCAATATATATCTATACCTATCATAATTACATATACCTCTATATCTCTATCTATATATATCAAGTTACCTTGTGAAGTTATCTAACAAATTTAGCCATATCCTAGGGCTGAAACTATATATTTGAAAATCTTCTCCTTAGCATACTGAGATTCTGTATTCACAAGAATAAGATTTTACATAAATAATAAGATTGGCATAACGGACCTTTGAATAATATAAAAATTCAGCTAGTGAGAAAAAATAGAAGAGCAATAAGAGAACTAGGAAGAAAATAAGAATATATATCATACATCTAAGGGAATTAAGATTTCCTAAACAGGATTAGTCGTTTCAAAATGAGGTGCAAGACTCTGAAGATAGTCCTGGTGTGACTAGCAACCGGGCATGATCAGAATACTCTAGGTCCCATTTTCCCCTGGACATTCATAATTTATACCTGTTATTTTAATCACTTGACTTGTACAGTGATGATATTTGCATATTCTGGACCTGCTTAAGCTAATGAGTCAGTAATCTCAGTAGTGTGGGTCTTTTCATTTTTTAGATGAGCCACCTGACATTTGTAGTTATTTTTTTCAGTACTCATTTTGGACCAACCAAGCAAGCTCATGCTTTATAGAACAGACCCAGACATGGGGCGCCTGGGTGGCTCAGTCGGTTGGGCCTCCGACTTCGGCTCAGGTCAGATCTCACGTTCGTGGGTTCAAGCCCTGAGTCGGGCTCTGTGCTGACAGCTAGCTCAGAGCCTGGAGCCTGCTTCCGGTTCTGTGTCTCCTTCTCTCTCTGCCCCTCCTCCTCTCATGCTCTGTCTCTGTCTGTATAAAAAATAAATAAAACATTAAAAAAAAATTTTTTTAGAACAGACCCGGACAATACCTTCACCTTCTGTTAGGATGTGCCAGCACATACACTTATTATTTCATTAAAAATATTTCAAAATGTGTTTTCCAATCATGTTATAATCTAAATATTTCATACAAATGAATTTTACCCAGAGTGGTTCACCTCTAACATAAAATGTGCAAATGCAGATTTTATATAAATCTTACTGAAAAATTGTTAAAAATGTAAACTGACCCACAGCTAACATACTAAACAGGGAAAAGCTGTAAGTTTTGCTTTTGTTTTTGTTTTTTTGTTTTCTCTAAGACCAGGAACAAGACAAAGATGCTTACTTTCTCTGCCTTTGTTTTTTATTAAGATGCAAAACGTTGTTAAAATTTCTCTCAGGTGCTTCAAGTTCTTGAGAAAATTCTTAAAAATTTGTGGTTTTATTATGACTTAAAAAATAACATGCTCATATTTTGTTTCATTAGGGTAATGATACAAGAAAAATCTGCCAATTGTACCTCCTAAATTTCCATTTGTGTGCATAAAGAATTATCCAGAGCTTCTGAGAAGTAAATAATTGCTATTTAATAATCAAATATTTGTTGTGAATAATTGATACCATGCAATTCAAATCACACTACTGCTTTGTACTACTTTTGCCTTCTGGAATCTTAAGATATTTTTAATAAATTTTCTCTAATCAATTCACTGTGTGAATTGACTTTAATATTCCATTTTTTTCTAGATTTTTCTTCCTTATGTCATAATATCCTCCATTGTGCTTATCTCATAAAAGAAGTCATTTTTTAAGTCTCTTCCTTCTCAGTTTTGAAAGAAAAAATTCTCTTCAGAGTTGCATTTCTTTTGCATTAGGATCAAGAATCCTGAAAATTTACCACACCCCTTCCTTTATTTTTTTATTTTTTCTTTGTAAAATGAGAACACAAAATCGTTAATATGGAAAAAATGACTGTGTTTTGTTTATAATGACATACACTACTGCCGTGTATCAGTACCTTATTTTTTTTCATTTCTCTACAACAACATTGGTACATGTCGATTTGACTTTTTTTAAATTTTATTTTAGAGAGAGAGAGTGTGTGTGAGCTGGGGAGAAGAAGAGAGAGAGAGAGAGAGAGAGAGAGAGAGAGGAGAATCTTAAGCAGACTCCATGATCAGTACAGAGCCTGATGCGGGACTCAATAATCATGGCCCTGAGGTCATGACCTGGACTGAAATCAAAACTCTGAAGCTCAAGACTCAGAAACTCAAGAGTCTGAAGGTCAACTGACTGAGTCACTCAGGCACCCTTATGATTTCTTTCCTTCTTCTTCTTCTTCTTCTTCTTCTTTTTTTTTAAGTAGGCTTCACGCCCAGCAGAGAGAGCTCAGTGTGGGGCTTGAACTCAAGACCCTGAGATCAAGACCTGGTCTGAAATCAAGAGTTTGTTGCTTAACTAACTGAGTCACCAGTGATATTTTAGTATCACTCTTTAGCTGATGGTGGTTGAGGTAAAGGAAGGAAAGATGAGAGATGAATAAGTTGGTAGCAAATTTCTTTCTTTGCCTTATACCAAAATGTGAACACTCAAACAAGATGTGTATCAGTGAAATTAGAGTTGTAAAAAAAATAAAACCTCAATTTTTTTTTTTTTGGCCAGCCATGGGCCAATAAAAATAATCATTGTATACAGAAAAAGTAAAAGGGAGGGGGAATCTTTTGGCTTTTCATTCAATAATAAATTCATCCAATAATAAATTCCATAAGAATTAAAAACAAGTTATTTGTAATATCTTAGTAGTTAGATATAATCTTTTATCTTCCTGGATATTAAGAAATTCATAAAGAAGGTTCATGCTCCATTTCTCATTTTATTTAAAATAATTTCAGAAAGTGGTAGTAACATAATGAATAAATAGATTTCTCTCTTAAGCATTCACAAAATGCTAATTTGAAAATGACAAGTGTATTATGAAGTATTTTTTAGAAATGTTTTAATTTGTTAAATTAGTGTAGTACATTTATCTTATGATGAATGAAAATTAACTTATCTTATTGTCCTATATTGAAGAACACTTAAAATTCTAAATTGCTAAATTACATAAATTACTTTCTTAATAAAAATGAATCACCTCCTATTACCAAGATAATAAAAGAGCTATCATTCATCATTATTACTTATGTCATGATAATGAGGCTGTCTGAAATGTTTGACTGATTTAAATTGGTGCTTGCATCCTTTGCAAAATTAGTATAAAATCCAAAAAAAAATTATAAACCGTCTCAGAAAGTTACAGCTCTTAATACCCACCTTTATTAAGTTAGAACATTTTTTATGTTTGAGAATTTTGTTAGGTGTATCATAAGTCTTCCAACAGGTAATTAGGACTAAGAATGATTTAGGAAAAGCATCTTAGTTACATATTACAAAATTAAATTTTAAAAAATCCCTTTTTGCTCTTGGAAATTTTATAAGACAAATTCATTATTGTAATATTTATGTTTATTTCACGAAAATTCCTATTCTATAAAAATAATCAGAAAAATTCTTTTTTGGCATTATTAAATAATATTCCCATTTTTCATGATGGCACCAAAATATCTTGTTCAGTTTTCAACTTCTTTCTCTTTAGTCATATTGCAGTATAAAGTAGATAATAATTTTCATTTATGGCAGGGAAAGGATAGGAATCAGAAGTGAAATTGGTAGAAAAATGTTAATCATAAGATAAGGGCAAAGAACAGAGGGAGAATCTTATAAATTATTTAAACTTATTCATTCATTCTACCACTGCATATTTAATGTTCGGTGCTGTGCTAGATGCTGATGATACAAAGGCAAAATAAGACATGGGCCTTGAATTTGTAAAACTCTTCCAATGTGCATACTGGATATGTGTGAAATATATTTTCTAGGTTACAATGCATGATGTAGATGCAATAATTATAACTGTAGGGTTCCCCTGTTTTGGCTAATCGAGGAGAGAGATAGTGGAGAATTATCCTTCCTCTTTGCCTAGAGATTACAATTTTGATTCACTGTAGACTTACAGTACACTGGGAATTTTAAGAAAGAAGCAATAATTAAGAAGTATTAAATTATTTGATTGAGATCATTTGCTTATTTACTGTGACAAATTTTATTCTACTTCTCATGAAATAATTCTGATGTAAAATACATCCTAGCATAAAAGAATTGACTTAGCTATTATATCATTATTTATACATCTGTTATTTCCTTATATATTTTAAAGGAAGGGGAATCAACCTTTTATATTGTTGTTATATTCATGCACTCAAAAGTTGATAGATAATTATTTTTGGTATGGCTTTGTAAATATTCTTATCTCTTTTCTGCTTTGCGTTTGTTGCTTGACCTTTAAAAAAAAACTCAGACTATTTAATATTCTAACAATAAAGAAAAACCTGGAGACAATACTAATTCAACAGTTAAAATTTTAATGTTTATTTTGATAAAGAAAGAGAGAAGGAAGGTAAGAAAGGGCAGGGAGGGGGAGACAGGATCTGAAGCAGGCTCCAGGCTCTGTGCTGACAGCTCAGGGCTCAAACCCACAAACCAGGAGATCATGACCTGAGCTGAAGTCAGATGCTTAACTGACTGAGCCACCCAGTTAAAATTTTAAATAGCAATATTTAAAGGAATCTTCAACTTTATTTGTGACATTTAATACATAAAGTATATCAGTCATTTATGGATAAATTTTAATTTCTTTGATTAGAATATAATGTAAACTGCTTCTACTTTTTTTAAAGTTTTTTTTAACTTAATTAATTAATTAATTAATTGAGGAGAGAGAGAGAGAGAGAGAGAGAGAGAGAGAGAGAGAGAGAGAGCAAGCACAGCAGAGTAGGGGCAGAGAGAAGGAGATAAAAAATCCCAAGCAGGCTCCACACCATCAGCGCAAACCCAACGTGGGACTCAGAGACCTGAGCCAAGACCAAGATTCTAGTGCTTAACCAACTATGCCACCCAGGTGTCTCTAAATTGCTTATTCTAAATCACTGTTGTTTCTATCGCTTTATATTTTTTCCTTAAGTTTAAATTTAAAAATTTTCCTGTACTCTTCAGTTTTGTTTTGTTTTTGTTTTACTTTTTAACCTTATTTATACTTAAATTTATAAGCTATTTTAGACAAAATGAAGCAACATACTGAGTGTCTAGAATGGAGCTCTTTAATTATTTTTATTTTTGTTTAATGTTTAACTATTTTTAAGAAAGAGAGAGCTGGGGAGGGGCAGAGAGGAAGACAGGATCCAAAGCAGGCTCTGTGCTACCAGCACAGAGTTCAATGCACAGCTTGACCTTGCAAACTGTGAGGTCATGCTCTCAGCCTAGGTCAGACACTTAACCAACTGAGCCACCCAGCTGCCCAGGAGTAGAGCTCTTTAAAACAAAGGTAGCAAAGTGATGGACCTTGAGGGTGTCATGCTAAGCAAAATAAATCAGGCAGAGAAGGACAGATACCATATGTTTTCACTCATAGGTCTAACAGGAGAAACCTAACAGGGGACCATGGGGAAGGGAAGGGAGGAAAAAGAGTTAGGGAGATGGGGGGAGGCAAATCATGAGAGACTCTTGAATACAGAAAATGAACTGAGGGCTGAAGAAGGGGAGGTAAAGGGGAAGGGGGGTGATGGTCATGGAGGAGGGCACTTGTGGGGAAGAGCACTGGGTGTTATATAGAAACCAACTTGACAATAAACTATATAAAGAAATAAAACAGAGGTGATTACAGGTAAGTTGTTTCAGCTAATAGTGCTATGAAAGTGGGAAAGCAGGCTTACCCACTCAAACCTAGGACATCCCAAAAAGGCAAAGACCAAGCCAGGCAGGCAGACTCAAAGATCAGGTATAGGGCCACAGGCTCATCTCCTTTTAGTCTCTTCCATCAGACTAGTACCTCTTCTTCTCTGAGTAGGACTAAAACGCAAAAGGACCATCCAGGGAAGTCTCTCCACCTCGAAACAAGATGACTGAGCATAAAGAATTCTCCCCTAGCAGAACACTTAAGATGTGTAGTCTTTCTGTTCTTCCAGAAGGAGCTACTGATAAAGATAATGAGAAAGCTCTATTAATTTTTTCCTGTTCCTCCTTTAAATACTTTCTCTCTCTTTTTCTTTTTGAAAAAGCAGCTCTACGTGATATAAAGATTCTTCCCTTCTTGGCAGTGTTCTGGAGAGTATTTCCTGTTTTCCACACTAGAGGTAAGAACAGGCCAAAGCAGTTAAGATTTTGATGAGCAGAGATTAAATCTTTCTACTCAAATAAATCACTAGAGTATGACAAAGAAAGGATTAATATTAGCAGGAGAATTGTTCATCTTAGAGTTGTTTCATTCTGATGGTAGAACAGGATTTTTTCCTTTCTTTCATCACTACTTTCTGAGCATAAAATCTGAAGAAATTGGGGCACCAGATTAGCTCAGTCAGTTGAACATCGACTTTGGCTCAGGTCGTGATCTCACAGTTTGTGGGTTCGAGCCTCACGCCCAGCTCGGCTCTGTGATGATAGCTCAGAACCTGGATCTTGCTTCATATCCTATGTCTCCCTCTTCCTCTCCCCCTCCTCTGCTCCCTCTTTCTCTCTCTCTCTCAATCTCTCTCTCTCCCCCTCTCTTTCTAAAAAATAAATAAACATAAAAAAACTGAATAAACATAATGTTTTCTCAACTTGATAGTAGAGGAGGTAGGGAAGTATAAGCAAAAGACTGAGAGTCTGCCTCAGATAATGTTTGGGCTGGGGATGTCCTCTCTTTCCAAACCTCCAAGGTTTAGTTAGTTGGTTTGTATTTACATTTGCAAAATACTCTCTCATCTTAAAAAAAAAAGTCCACTCCTTGTCTTGTAATAATGTTTTGTTTGTCTGTTTGTCTTTATATTGAACCTGTGTTTGATACACCATTTAGCCTTTTTGTTGGCATGAGTCTTTTCCCAACTAAAGGTTTGGGTGGGTTCATGCCACCATGTTGGAAGCATTTATCCATCTCTTTGAGTTCCTTCGGCAGCCCTCTCTGCAGTTGTGTTATGTCAAGTTGTATCAGAAAAACTAAATAGAATATCTTTTAAGTACAAGAACATTTTGAGGAGATTTTGAAAAACAGATTTATTGGATTCCAAAGCAATATTTCACAGTGATTATTTTTTAGTTTCCATGTGAGCATTGTATTCAAACATGTCTGATAAAGTAAGTTACATAGACTGTTACTACTTTAAGAGGTCGTGTCAGGAACCTGAGATATTTTCTCCTGTCACAGTTTGCTACTTTCAGTTTATTATCAGCTTCATAATATATGAGTATTATTTTTTTCATAGTCTTTTAAAATTTCTCTTTAGAAAGTTAGTTTCCTTTTTTGTAAAGCTAGATTTTTCTCTTCATTTTAAAATATATAACTGGACTTTGGGGTTTTAGAATGACTTTATACCAACAAGAATATCTATCATATTGAGACAAAAAGGTAAAAGTTACATACATTTTATTGTAAGTTGTTGAAAAGGTTCATAGGTAAACAGAAAATATTATCAGACATTTATCATTTTTGCACTCTGGAATGTAAGCTCCATAAAGAAAACAATGAAAACATACTAAACAACAATAGGCTGACTTCTAAAGAATTAAGTAAACAAAATTGGATTATCTAGATACTTCTGTTCCACATACATATGTTGATATTAAGTGATGGTTATTTACCCTTCACCAAGTTCAATCCTTTGGTGTCTGTCAGACCTATTCACAGTAGCAACACCAAATAAGATTTCTTTTTTTTTTTTTCCAAGTAATAAGAATCAGGAAAAAGGCAGTGGAGATCAGTGCAACTGCTTAAGGAAATAATCAAAGACAAGGCTCACACTGGTTTCCTGATCTGCCATCCTTAGCATGTAATTTTGGACATCACTCCTTTTCTGAAAACATCACAGGCAGAAAGAAGAGCAAAAGATAAGGCAGTTCATTCTGTCCTAAAAAGGGACCTTTACTTATAAGTTTGGCTAGAACACAGCAACCCCCAATGAAATTATTTTTAACTGTGTTTTTAACCAAATAAAAGCAGGACTCTCTTAGTAAGAAAATAATATACCTGTCATTGTATTGCTTCTTGACAAAAATAAGTTACAACAGGGGCATCTGGGTGGCTCAGTTGGTTAGGTGTCCAACTTTGGGTCTAGTGATGATCTCGTGGTTCATGAGTTCAAGTTCAGTGTTGGGCTCCGTTCTGACAGCTTGGAGCCTGGAACCTGCCTCAGAGTCTGTGTCTCTCTTTCTCTCTGAACCACTTCTCCCCTCATTTTCTCTCTCTCTCTCTCTCTCTCTCTCTCTCTCTTATTTTTTATAATTTATTGTCAAATTAGTTTCCATTTTCTCTCTCTTAAAAATAAACATTAAAAAATAGGTTACAACACAAAAAATGATAGTAGAGGTTTTCAAAATTCAGAATGCTCAAGATTCATCTAGAAACTTTATTAAAGATGTAGTCAAGTTCTCAAAAGGAGTAGACTCACATTCAATAGGATAGAGCAAGGTCAAAAATTTTACATTTTAAACCTTCATCACAGTCCATTCTGATACAGATGGTTCATGGACTATTCTTTGAGAAATACTGATAAACTGTAGTAAAGTTCATTGAAGATCTTGACTTTTATCATTAGCAGAGTTCAAAGATCATTGAAGGTTTACTTTATTTGGACTTTATGCTTTTATTTCCCATAATTGTATTCTTTTACTTCTTCCTAATATGTTGTGTCTTTTCTCTTTCTCTGGTTTTACATATGAGGCTATCTGATTCTTGCCATTGCAATCCTTGCTATTTCTAAAAAATAACAATAATGATTAAGTGAACTGAATAATTATTTTTCTAAGTCACAATAAATCTAGAAACTATTACCACTCTGGGTCTATTACTTAAGGTAATTTTTGCAGACTTATATTTAAAGATGGCAACATTTTGAGTATGTTTAAGTTTGAGATTATATAAGCATTATTTCCTCAGAATTGCTGGTGAAACAAAACTTGTTTATTGTCTATATCTTGTCTTAGATTTTTGGTACTGATTTCAGAAAATATCTTTCTTGGCCTTTCCTTGAATAAATGTGGTCCACATTAAAGGAAGCAAAGGGGTTTAGAAGTTGTAAATTACTGAGCAACTCCTCTTCCTCCCTTGCTCACATTCAGTGATATGCTAGAGAAGGCTCATGTCAGCTAGTTAAGCCAATTGTTAAGGTCTATTTCTAGTTTCATGTTCAGTGACATCAAGTTGGTAATATGAAACTGGCTTGGTAGGAATGTTTTATACCACAGAAATAGCAAGTGCTACCAATTAAACTTATATTTTGCTTTGCTTTTACTAGAACATCACTGTCTATAAAATTACCCATCTTTCCTCACTTTCAACTCCTTAGGAGTTTGAGTCTTCTTTCACACAGTGAAGAAGGCAAGTAGAAGGGAGGAACAGAAGAAGAGAAAAGGGGAAGGAAGGGAAAGAAAGAAAAATGAAGGGAAGAGAAAGGAAAGAAGGGGACAAAACCAAGGGGAGGAAAGGAAAGGAAGGTGGGAGGAAGGAAAGGGGAAGACTTTGGTGAAATCAGTAAAAATCTGGACCTGCCTTGTTTTCAATTTTTTTTTAATTTTTTTTAATGTTTTATTTATTTTTGATACAGAGAGAGACAGAGCATGAGAGGGCGAGGG
This sequence comes from Suricata suricatta, assembly GCF_006229205.1. Classification (NCBI taxonomy): domain Eukaryota; kingdom Metazoa; phylum Chordata; class Mammalia; order Carnivora; family Herpestidae; genus Suricata; species Suricata suricatta. Next base: position 32,358,363 of record NC_043709.1, on the reverse strand, counting down.
GCAGAGAAAGAAGGAGACACAGAACCAGAAGCAGGCTGCAGGCTCTGAGCTAGCTGTCAGCACAGAGCCTGACGCGGGGCTCGAACCCACAAACGTAAGATCTGACCTGAGCCGAAGTCGGAGGCTTAACCGACTGAGCCACCCAGGCGCCCTTGTTTTCAATTCCATTCAAAATTTAAAAACAAACAATGACAAAAGAAAACATAAGTTGGAGTATGGAGATTTGAAATACAATCCTTCTTAATAAAATAGCATTTTTAAATATTGTTTTCAATGGAATAGCTAATTTCTGCAAAAAGTTCTTGGTTACATTAAAATGTTTGGCTCTTCCTTCTCCAAATAAAGAATCTAGGCATTGCTGATGGATGGAGTGGGCCATAGGAAAGACGGCATAGAATTTCTCTAGAACAAACTGAGTCATATAAATGATTTACTATGTTCTTTAAAGGTACAGATCATAGGTTGCTGAGATCATCACAGTGGAAAATATTGATTTGCTTGTAAGAAAGTAGAAAGTCAGAACTGAGTCAACCATCAAAGAACACTAGAGAATGATGCCCTATAAAATCCTACAAAGACAAGCTGCATTGTTATGCAGCCTCCACACAATCTGGTTTTGCAAGATGCCCTGGACTGATGCAGAGTCAGCCATCCTCAAATCAACACCATATATTAGTAGTGAAGAAATAATTTTGTAATTACTTTTGTTTGTGTTGGTTCCATGCAATCCTCAAGGCAAACTGCATAGTGCGCTTTGATGAACTACTAAAGTAGGATGAACTATAAATTAGCACCTCAGAGATAACAGTCCATAGGCTATTAATAAATAACATACAATACATTCACTCTGGTTAAAAGTTTGTATTTTGTAAGTCAGTCTAAATAAATATGGTACACATCATGTAACAGACTTGAAAAAAGGATTTCAATAAGGATATGAATTGGGGAAGACAGATATACCCAAAGAGATATTGTAAAGAATACAGTCACCATTCTTTCCACAATAATACAATGGTATTGATTACTAAAGGATATTCTCCTTAGGATGTCCAAAAGGATTAATTAGAATATTAGTCAATAATTTAAAAATAATAGAAAGATTGAAGTAAGTATTTTATAAACACATAAGGCAATCATAAGAATCTATTAGCTGTGTATACATATACATTAAATGATTTTATTTAATTCTAGTTTTTATGTAAATCTGTCTCAATGTATGTCTGTTCCCATCCACTTTCATCTGAACACCACACCTATACCTCTGACAGCTTTATACCTGTCCTCAGTTAATCAGCCCTTTTTTTTTTTTAATTTCTCTACTTCATATTAGGTTTCTGACAAGTGAATATTTGATACATAAGAGATTACGAGTAGACCTAAGACTCCCATACTATCCCTAGAACTCTTTCTACCCACTCGCTCTCTTTCTCTCTGTTTTCATCATATTCTCTTCCTCCATTTGGTGGGGTAAATGGACACTGCCAGAACTTAGTTAACATTTTTCCTGCAATGGGAATTCAGAAACAAGGGAGTGATATTTAGCCATCCTAGCAGAGAAAGAATGTCCCAGCCTACTTTAAGTCACGTGCCCTTCTTTGCAAACAATCGCTGTGAACAGGACAAGAGTTAATCTACAGGCCTAAATGAGGGCCTACGTCTGACTCCTCTTACGTCCAGGAGTGGTTTGGATGATATAGTTGACAGTCTCATATTTCCATGAGATGGAAATTTAAATATTCCTCAAAGAGGGATATGTAGGGGCAGACCGAATCAGGAAATATTCACTATCACATGTAGCAAAACAAGCAGATTTGGTTTCTGGTACTTTTTAGCTTCCTTACTAAAGTAAGCAGAACTTTAAACATTGTCTTCTATTCACACAGGAATAGCTGAACATATATAACATTTCCAGCTGGCAAAATGTTTCTTCATAGATATCATCATATTTACCTCTGGCAGTTTAAGGTTTTTGTCACTTTAAGTGGAGGGACAGAATTCACAAGGCTGTAGTGGACATAATTTTCCACATTTAGTTCAATTAAGTGTAATTATAATTGTTCCAAATGAGAAATCTGAGCTTTAGAGATGTTTACCAAGTACTCAAAGTAAATAAGAATTCTCTTTCAGAATTTGAGACCAAAATTTATGTTTTTCTTTTCTTTATTTTTAAATCTTGATGTAAATCTTATAAATTTTTAAGAATGTCCAAATTGTGATTTCATTGCCCTATTTATTTATTTATATTTATTTTAATTCCTGTGTTATCGTTAGCCACCTCCCTTTTGAGAGCAATCATGCCCCATGGCATGTAAGAATCCAAGTGCTGTATTTATTTCAATGAATATTTATAAATTACCTTCTGAGGAATTAGAGACAGTTACTCCATTTGCACTATAGGACTTCCTTGTTTTTTTATTTATTTATTTATTTTGAAAGAGAGAGAGGGAGGGAGAGAAGGGCAGCAAGAGAGAGTGAGAGTGAATCCAAATAGGCTCTGAGCTGGCCCAGGGATTGATTTCACAAAACCTGAGTACCCATGACCTGAGCCAAAATCAAAAGTCCAGGGCTTAACTGACTGAGCTACCCAGGCACCCCTACAACTTCCTTGTTCTTGATTAATTTTCTTATTTGTATCAAAAGAAATAGAAATTCACAACACTGCTAGGTGAACATATTGCTCAATTTTCTGTTCATTTTTTGGAAGAAAATCAGAATACCAATTAGCCTAAGACTTTATTCAACAATGCTAGGAACAAGAATGCTCAATAGGAGCTTAGTGTACTGAAGAAGGAAGGAAGAGTTTTATAGAACTTTAGTAAGAGGGGCTATACAAAATTGAACTAATCTGGGGAATCGTTGATCAAAATCAGTTCTGAAAGAAGGAGAAACTTTTCTGTAGATTAGCAGTTACTTGTTGGTCAATTCAAATTTATCAAGTGTGATGAGGAGGCAGATTAGGGGCTAAGGTCATGCATAAATAGGTTGAGAGGAAACAGCTTGGGCGACAAGGACAAATGCCACAGTGGAAATGTATTATTAGTCTTTCAAGGTCCCTTACAATTCTCTTCCAGTTTATGGAAGTATGGACTCCTCTCCACTTACTTGTGTTTGGGTAGCATTGTCTAGATTGCATAGGAAGAGAATTCTATCAATGCAGCTCTTTATTTTATTAGCAAGAGGCTCTAGCTTTTAGGTTTCTCTTTAAAAAATAAGTTATTGCATTTGATCTGGTCAAAGTCTAAAACCTAACGAAACCAAAGTAAAAAATTAAAAACCTTCCTTCATTCTTTGTCACTTAAAAATAATTAAATATACACCTGATAACTTTGATCTGTGTTCTAGGTGATCTAGATAATAATAATGTTGGATAGTAATGAGTGTGTGGAGCTTGCTTAATATATGAATGCCATATAATATATAATGTAATATGATAGTTAAAAGGATGGACTAATATAATTTATTGCTAATTCATCTGAAATCTATGTTACCTTTAAAATATATCAATTGAAAAATAGTATCAATAATTCTGTTTAGTGAAAATGGTATACTAGGGATCCAGAAAATATATGAGAGCTGATTAACATGCATTTTGGAAATTCATTTTCTAATAATGTGTCACTGCAGTACTGTCCATTGTACAATATGATCAAATGATTTATAGTGGGTTTTCTTATATAATAGTGTCAGGGTAATATACAGATAATATTTCATTATATCAGTCTAATTTGAAACTACTGATTGGTTTAGTTACAATTTAATGAAAATTTGTCCAATCTGTTAGATATTTAAGTGTATTAACATGGTGACAAAACAGGTTCAACCAACATTTAAAGTTTCTCAGTCATCACCACAAAACAACATGGAAGGAAAAGCAAAGAAAACAAAAGATATCTATCTATGCAGTGTGTTCATTGGACCTACTTATCGTTGGGTCAGACTGGTTTTGAAAACAGACTGTTTGTATAAATAATAAGTACAGTCACCACAACAGAAAACCTCTCTGTTATGAGAATAACAAAAAATTAAAATATATCAGTTATCTCATTTTTCCCACATTGGACTGAGAAGCATAAATGTTTTGCCTTGTTAATATTTCATTGTCAATACATACTTTAAACACCTATTTAGACAAACATTAATGTAATACTTTGTCCCATTGCACCTATAATTCATAGAAAGCCAGTTTATAATTCCAGTAATTAAAGTTTACTCAAACGCAACTATCTGCCATTGGATTAAATTTAAAAATCTACAATAAAGTTATCTGAAGTAATAAGCTTGGGTCCAAACAGTCACTTCCTCCTAAGAGTGTATTTAAATGTTCTCTTCTGGCTGAGATCCTCCCAGGAATAAATGCAACAGATGAGTAACGTTAATTGCTTTACCCCAAAATAAAAATTTAATATGTAAGAAAGCCCTGTGGACAGGATACCCTAGTCCACAACTTCTCCCGTCCTGCAGAAACCCAGTAGCATTAACCTCCTGCCTGTCCATGGGCAGAATTCCCCAGTGGTTAGCCATACAGATTCTTGAGATAGCTAGCTACCTGGATTCAAACACCGACTCTGGCCCTTTCTGCCTTTAGGACTTTAATGCTTTATTTCTTTTTGAGAGAGAGAGAGAGAGAGAGCGCATGAGCAGGGGAGGGTCAGAGAGAGAGGGAGACACGAAAACAGGCCCCAGGCTCTGAGCTAGCTGTCAGCCCAGAGCCAGACACCAGGCTCGAACCCACAGACTGTGAGATCATGACCTGAGCCGAAGTCAGAAGCTTACCTGACTGAGCCACCCAGGCACCCCTCTGCCTTTAAGACTTAGACAAATCACTTGAAGTATCTACCTTAGTGTACTTACCTTCCAAAAGACAGAAATGAGAAAAAAAAAAAACCTACCTTATAGCATTTCTGAAATGGTTAAATAGCGGCATGCGTGCAAAACACTGTAAAACAGTACCTTGTTTCATATTGCGAACTGTTCGTGTTCATATTGCTTATCCCTCTCCTGAGCGCCCAGATCATCTTTCTATGGAAAGAACCTTTTCAGTAAAGCTTAAGGCATCAGCCTGAATCAGAGACAAAAATATAGGTGACTGATGACTAACTTGACAATATCGAGGAAGTGGCCTTAGCAAGTGTAGTCATTCCCATTAAAATCCAACCTACCAGGAGCACACAAGGAGACAGCAAGTAAGGACCAGACTTTTAATTTCTTGCTCTTTTTTTCTCTTTCCCAACGATTTTTAGAGTATTCTATGGGTCCACTTTCAATGTCTAGTATCAGGTTTTAGTCTACTCCAAGCAAACACAGCTGACTCTTGACCAATGCAGAGATTAGGTGTTCTGACCCTACCTTGCAGTTGAAAATCCACATACAACTGTTGACTCCCTCTGAAGCTAAACTGCTAGTCGCTACAGCTAGCCAGAAGACTTAGTGATAACATAAACAATTAACACATATTTTATTTGTTGTGGGTATTATATATGTATTCTTACAATGACGCAAAGAAAATTGTATCAAGAAAATCATAAGAGAAAATACATTTACAGTACTGTGCTATATTAAAAAAATCATGTGTAAGTGACTGTATAGTCCAAACCTGTGTTGTTTAAGTGTCAACTGTACTCAGAAATATTTTAATTTTGAGGGTAATTTTAGTTATCAGTATACAGATAAGGTAACTCAATTTAAAAATGATTAACTGGCCTCAAATCATACAACTAATCATAATAGTTAATCCCATATTAGAATCAACTAGTTTTCTGATACCATTTCATATTTTTCTCCCCGTTCTAAGATTCTGAGTAGTAGAACTCAGAGATTGAAATACTTCTATTTGGAATCCTACTATATCCAATCAGTCAAGGATACATTTAGTAAAAAATAGTGAAATGTGTAAACTACAGGGATGAAAGAAATTAATACTAGAAACTACCATGCTGTCCAAGCTGAAAGCAGAGGGTAAGAATTCTAACTCAAATGCTTAAGAATATTTCATATTCTGAAGTCATCAAAACATGTTTTCCTAAGTCAGTTATGTTTGTTCCTTTGATGTTCTATCTCTCAGTGTCATTGGTACCATCCTCTCAATGTGAATGATGATCTGGGAATTTATTCTAGACTTTACCTTCTCTCTTGTCCCTGTATCTTTGCAAGAGGCCCAATGGTTATACTTCAGAATCTCTCTCCATCTCCTCCTACTCCTTTCCTTCCAAAATCTCTGCCTCACCTCAAGCCATCACCAGCTTTGTGTGGATTGTCTCCTGGCCTCCCTTCTCAATCACCTTCTGTCAAGGGCAGTGAAATCCAAACCTTTAGAATGAAATATAAAGGCTGTAGTCTTTATATCTAATCCACATTTCCACCCCTATTTCTTTCTTTTTTTAAGTTTATGAATTTATTTTTATAAAGAGAGCATATGTGCATGAGGGGGAGAGGGGCAGAGAAAGAGGAAGAGAGAGAAAAACCCAAGCAGGCACCACACTATCAGCATGGAGCCCAATGAGGGGCTAGAACTTACAAACCATGAGATCATGACCTGAATCCAGACCAAGCACTGGTTGATTAACCTACTGTGCCACCCAGGCAGCCCTCTTTTTTTTTTTTTCATTTCATTTGTTTGAGAGAGAGAGTATAGAGGAGAAGAGTAGAGGGGGAGAGAGAGAGAGAGAGAGAGGGGGGGGGGAATGATCGAAAGCAGTCTCCATGTTCAGCATGGAGCCCAGCACGGAGCTGGGCTCCATTACCCTGGGATCATGACCTGAGACAAAATTAAGAGTTGAATGCTCAACCGACTGAGCCACCCAGGTGTCTTTCCAACCCTATTTCTTACTCTCTGTCACCTGCCTTCTTCACTGCAGTTCCTAACAACTTCTTGTTGTACTCTGGCAGTGCTAACATTCTCTCATGTTTCCATGCCCTTTTCTTTCTCTTCCTCTTCATTCCTTAAGATTCAAATATTTCCTTCTCTGAAAATGTATATTCTGGGTTAGCCCCTGGGGTAATTACTGTTTTATTCTTGTTTCCTCAGATCCCTGCTCAGATCCCTTTCTTTACTTTTCACAAGAAAGAGAAAGACAGATAATATCTCCACTTGACTGGCAATAGTTATTGGTCCAGAATGGTTGTAGCTTGTCCAATCAGAGTCTCTTTCTGCTGATATTTTTCTTTTGTACTAACATGGAAACTCTCTCTCTTTCTCTCTCTCTTTTTGACACATATGACAGGAACCATATGAATCTAAGTCAGACAGTGCCATATTCTTCATCACATAATAAAGCCTGTCTGTAGGGTGTAGAATGATGTCAAATGGAAAGAAAAGGCAGGTAGAAAGATAGTATTGGCAGAGTTGAATTCCTCTCAAACCCTGAGGTTCCCAGGGATATCAGGGCTGCTATAGAACTTCCATTCTGAGAACTTCTCTTTTATCTTCCCTATATATCCACTTTTTTTTCTCTTGTACAAGCAAGTTAGTTTCATTTCTGTCGCTCACAACCACACAACCCTAACTAATAACACTGCCCACCCTGGACCACATGCTATCCGAGCACTTTCTTTTTCTGTTATATTGTATTTGCTTATTTTATTCCCCAAATAAGCCTGAAAATTGTGGGGGAGGTGGAAGGGAGATAATGGTGCCTCATGTCTGATTCTACAAAATATTAACACAATCAGTAATACATATTAATTGAATAAATTAACAGATGATTTAGCAAAGGTTTTAAAACAAAGCAATTTAAACATTATATACAATTAAAAACTTTGAAATAATAATTTTTTGTATATTTTTAACTTTTCCCTCATAATAAAATTATGAATTATAGTATTTGATTGCACAGCATAAATCCCAGTGTAATCATTTTGCAGATGAAGGAAAGAGGTCCCAAATGATGAAATTTTATAAGATCACACACTGTATCTGACAATCTTCTTAACCTGACACTGGCAAGAGGACAAAAAAATAGTAAAAACGGAATATCCAAGAAAAAGTGATTCAGGAAATTAGATAAATTTACTTCATTATCCTTATTAATGTTATTGCTTCCATTTATTTATAGATTCTACTATTTTATTTATTGTTTCCACTTTTAACAAATTTTAACAATGAATCTCAGGAATTAAAATTCTAATCACTGTAAAAAATAGATCTTTCTCTTTTATGTACTTACATTTGTGCAACATACAGTAAATCAATAGTAAAAAAAAAATGAGTGAGCCTGTCAATATGACACTCCAGGGTAAATAATTGATTCCTTAGCTTTTGGCATTTATCTTAGTTATGTGCTGTGAACATCATCCATCAAAACTTTTTAAAGATTTTTGCCTTTGTTAGAAATAAACAGTGAATATTGATATGAATCAGCCTTACAACATTTTCTATGAGCAGTTCACAGAGTGATAAATTAAATCTTTCAAAAATACAACTAAATAAAGTTTTAAAGAATTTTTAATCATATGAAGAGTATGTGAAATTTAAAAAGGCAATATTCAGGGGTTTTTTTCCAAGTAAAAAGTATTTTTAAGTAAAAAACATCTAGTTTAAGCTGTTTTATGCAAACTCCATCTGTAAAATTCGGGATTAATTTCATCTACTATATTTAGTACCTGCAAAAAACTATAGCAACAACAAAACTGCCCTCCTCATTTAACTCATATACAACATCTAATTTTTCAGTTAAAACTCGCCATAACATCAAAACATATCTTGTTTAATTCATCCTCATTTCCTCCATTTCTGCCACCTAGAGTCAACCATAATTTTTCTCACTTAGATTATCTCAGTGATTCTTAACTAGTATCAGATTCTTAACTAGTCGCTGTGTTTTACTGTCTGATATACCCCACCTCCAGCTTTCTGTTTTACATAGTGTCACATCCTATAAAATGTAGCTTAGATTCCGTCCCTTCTATGTCTTCTCAGCTTAAAGAAACTGTAGCCTCTATGGTGACCAGTCATATCGCCACAATCTACCAGTTACCGCTCAGATTCCCAGCGACTGAATTCCCACCATGCCGCCAACCACCCTTTCATCCCGAGTGTTCTGTGAACACATCCCACATGCCCACAATTCAGGGGCTGTACTCCCTCTTCTCTCTGAAATACTCTGCACTTGCGATAAATGTATACATCTTGCTTATTTCCTTCTGTCAAGTCCTTGAGCAAATGTCGCGAGTTCAGAGACCTTGACTGACCATCATATATATTAGCCACACTCTTGTAACATGCTCTACTAGCTCATAGCAAGTATCAACAGCTAATATGTTGAAAGGTAATTTGATCATTTTCCATCTCCATTCACTACAATATAAGCTGAATGAGGGCAGGGGCATTGTTTGCTTTGTTCACTGCCATATTCTCAGAAACAAATGACGGCTCAAAAATATTTACTGGATGAAAGAATAAAGAAATGAATAGAATAAATGTAATTTATACTGAAACATTTAAGAATATCTGTCATTGTTTCTAACTATTGCCATTACTTCCATCATTCTTATTTCAAACTTTGCTGTTTTTATTCTAAATGATTTTGACAAATTTTGGAGTTGTGTGACTTTAAATATGACACGTATTTGTATGTTTTCCAAGTTACCAAGTGATGGAAAGTGTATCTTTTCCAATGTGAGCCTTCAGCAGAGACCACCTTAATTACAGCCTTGCTAGCGCTTCTGAGGGAAAGTATCTAACTCACCAGGTAGCAGACCCACAAAAAGAATGAAATAATAACCTTATATTGTTTTTAGGCTGCTAAATTTTGAGACAATTTGTTCTCCTGCAATGAATGACTAATCAGATGGAAGTAATCTTTCATGAATTTATTTGTGTACAGAACTTGAAAGATACATTTTTCCTAAACACTATTAATTAATTAACTAATTAATTAATTAAATTTGGCAGTGCAGCAATTTATTAGTAAAGGACAGTTTCTTCCAAAATAAATTTTTCTTAACCCTCAAAGCCATCATCATTCAAATATAAGAAAAATCAAAGCTTCTTGAAAACATTTTTCTTGTTTTTAGTATAGGAGATGTTAGATAAATCATTCCATCACATATTACTATATAAAGGTTATATAGTCCTTTGAGTTATTTACTGCAGTCAGGTGGTTTCCCACATAATCTATTTCATTGTTTCTGGAAAAAAAATTGCTTATCTGTGGATCTTTTCATTTCCTATTTCTTCTAGAGAATTTTTGATAGTTTATTCTGTTTTTGGTTTGGGCACATCATTGAGATTAGGCTTTGCCTACAAAATTCCTCACCTAATTTTAGGATCACTTTTTTTTGTTTCTGACTCACCATTGTTTTCCTTTGATTTATCGGGTTTTTTTTCCCTCAGAATGATATATTAACTTTTCTTCTTTCACTTGATGTAATTAAAACCTTATATTCCAAACAACAAAAAACAACAACATCAACAAAAAGAAGCCACTAGACCACTAAGGCTTTAGGTACTGCAAGACTTCCATGAAGTCACCTTAGCATATTTGTATTAAACTGCAATAGTTGGTCATTTGTAAAAACATAAAACTCAAGAGGAGCTTTTCTTTGGAGAAAAAGACCAGCTGGAACTAAAGCTAATAGAATTTAGAAGTCACAAAATAAACACCATTGACCTAGAATTTCTGTATCTCAGCTTCCATGAATAAAGTAGGTGGTCAATATCTTGACTAGAAAGAGCTCATAAGATCAAGAAAAATATACTCAGTTTTCAAAAGATGAGGTTTGAAAACAGGGAGAGTCTTCAGATTTTATGATAGTCTCCTGCTTGAAAGAAAGCAATTACTGTGCCCCTTCTCCTACCGGTGAGTTACATTTTTATATAATTAAAGTTTTGCTGTAACCTGGAGGAATACCCTTCATCTCCTTGCATTCCTGAAAGAACACGACGATATTTCTTTCCTCCCATGCCTTAGTGATATGTCTCCATGCATAACTATAACTATACCTGGAGCTTAATTATGTGTCTTCAGTATAATGCAAGTCGAACTATTAATTATTTGTCCTTGGAAGTCCTTACAATTTGGTATAAGAAAATAGGAAAGAGAGAGAGAGAGAAAAGAAAAAAAACCAGAATGACTTTTCAATCCTGAACAACAAAATAACAAGTTATTTTCTACACAGGAACTAGCCCTCATTCAGCAGATATGTTCCATTGTAAATGATTAATATCCTGATTTCATGCATGCTCAAGTGTTAGTTTGACCCAAGTGAAACTGTAAATTTCTTAAGTAAAAACTGGTTTAATAGCAGTAATTTTATACTGCTGAGCCTAGCAGAATACTGGATTTCCAATTATTCTTTTAAGAAACATTAGCCTACATTTGGGTTATCATTCACTTGAAAGGAATAGTTGTTTCCCACATCGTTTTTAAAACACTTCGAACATGTTTGCCAAAGAGAAAATTTCATCTTTTCCAAACTTAATTATAATCATAATTTTAAGCATATGTCTAGACTTGAGACAACATAATATTATATATAGCGCCAACTAGATTGCCTCTTGACCGAGGGGTACCTGCAGCTGACACAGGCCCATATTTGTGTTCACCTGCCTATGATTTTCTTTAAGAACATGATTCAGCCTTTTACCAGAACTGAACTTTCTTGTGATCAGTGGGGCATTTGGCCAAGTTGATATTTTATTTTTTTATTACAGATATAGTATATTCTCACTGTGGAGAACCTGGAATATATAATTGGCTCAAATGAAAAAAATAAAACCAGTTTCTATATAGAACACCTCTGTTACTATTCTGATGTGTGTTTTTCTAGTTTTTCCCCTATATTTACATAAATCAATATAGGTACATACATTATATGTAGTGTGTGTGTGTGTGTGTGTGTGTGTGTGTGTGTGTGTGGTTACATAGAAAAAATACTTGGTTGATGGACTTACTTTACAGTAACATATTCTTATGAATTCAGTAGTATCAATCCTTTGTTTCTCTGCATCTGTCAATGTTTTGGGACCAACACAAACGTATTATTAATTGCCCCCATTATTTTAGAAATATGAGCATTTGTATATCCTTTGATTCTAGTATATAAATGTGTTTTTCAGCTCATGTAAAATCAAATATAATGGAAACAAAGCTTTGACTACTGAGTTCAAGGCCAAATAGAAATTAACTGACTACTTATTAAAGTTAGAAAAAATGAGATTCCAGACTAATTTGTTTCTCAATGACTATGAGAAAATAATTGCTAAAACTACAATCTAATTTGGAATAGGTAGGTCACTGTTTCTAAAATTTTTCATAAAATGCTATTTCAGGGGGGTCTTTTTAGGTGTAACAGGGAGAAAAAAAGACTTCAGTAACCAGATAAGTTTGGACATAGGTATCTTAAATAAAGGAATGTATTTGTTAGTTTTCTTCTTAGCGTGTATTTCTTTCGTTCTTAACACAGACTCTCTAGCTCATTTTTTTTAATTTTTTTAAATGTTTTATTTATTTTTGATACTGAGAGAGACAGAGCATGAGAGAGGGAGGGGCAGAGAGAGGAGACACAGAACCGGAAGCAGGCTCCAGGCTCTGAGCTGGCTGTCAGCACAGAGCCTGATGCGGGGCTCGAACCCACGCACGTGAGATCTGACCTGAGCTGAAGTCGGAGGCTTAACCGACTGAGCCACCCAGGCGCCCACTCTAGCTCATTTTTTAAGTGTATTTATTTATTTTTGACAGAGAGAATGAGAGAGAGGATAAGCAGCAGAGGAGCAGAGAGAGAGAGGGAGAGAGACAGAATTCCAAGCAGGCTCCACACTGTCAGCACAGAGCCCAATACGGGCTCAAGCTCATGAGCCACAGATCATGTCCTGAGCTGAAATCACGAGTTGGATCCTCTACTGACTGAGCCACCCAGACACCCCAGACTCTCTATATCTTTTAATATGCTAATGTACATTGTAAATGTCCAGTAATAGAAAGTAGGATGCAATAATTTCTCAAACTTTTGGCCAAGGAACTTCTTCATTCCCTATATTTAAAGATCTGACTAGTCTTTCAGTGAAAAATTCTTGTTAATTCTTAACAGTATAAAAATATCAGTAACAATTCTTCTTGAATGCTTGGCACATTCTTTTTTGTAGCTTCTATTTAGTGGTCTATATTGAACTGTTAGCCATATGCACATTTTCTAACATGATAGTCTCATATGACTTTAAACTCTTTAAATTCAGTAACCTTTACTCTTTAGTCCCCAAGGTATTTCAACCTCAATTTCTACTGCTTAATCTTAAACTCTGAGATATTTCTTTGATCACCTCTTCTGTCCCACTTCTCTCAGTTCTGTCCTTGATTTGAACAAATTCCCAATCACTAGACATCACAGTCCATGTTTCAATGTACTTCTTTCTTCTTTCTTCCACCTTGGGTTTGCTTATCAATATAATCAATTGGAACTCTTTTCTTAAAAAAATGTTTATTGATTTTGAAAGAAAGAGCATGTGATGTATGTGAGGGGGGAGGGGCAGAGAGAAAGGGAGAGAGAGAGAGAGAGAGAGTAAGAGAGAGAATGAGAGAGTGAGAGAAAGAACCCCAAGCAGGCTTCACGCTGTCAGTACAAAGCCAGACAGGGAGCTCCATCTCACAAACTGTGAGATAATGACCTGAGTCAAATCAAGAGTGAGATGCTTAACCGACTGAGTCATCCAAGTGATCCTGGAACTCTTTTTAAAGTGTGAACAGCCTAGATTTAAGACCACTGCTCTGTGTACAATTTTTCAATTCTAACTATGCCTTAAAATCAGCAAATCAGAATCTTTTATCTTTTTTTAATATTTATTTTTGAGAGAGAGAGAGAGCATGTGAGCAAAGGAGAGACAGAGAGAGAAGAGAGACCGTATCTGAAGCACGCTCTGCTTGCTGTCAGTCTAGAGCCTAATGAAGGATTCAGACTCACCAACTCCAAGACCATGACCTGAGCAGAAGTGGACACTTCAATGATTGAGCCCTTGAGGCAGCCCAGAATCTTTTATCTTTTACCTCTTCCTTATTGTTCTGGGTCTCAATTAATCTACAGTTTTGTATAGTTTTTATCTCCTTTCTCAACCATAACCCAAATTTTCAAACACTCTCTTACAGATGATATTGCTGAACATCTCTCCTATCTTTTCCTGTACATTCCCAGCTGCAGCCCCTCTTACGTGCCTCATGGTCTCCTACCTACACTTTTGCAAGAGCATCTATGCAGTATACGCTTCACAATAATACGCTCATTTTTTTTGTCATGTTATGCTGAGAAATTGAAATGAGATGATGATTGTAAAGTCTCTCACTAAATCCAGATAGATCCTCAAAATGTTACCCTTCTTACCTAATTTTCCTTCCCATGTTGGCCTTCTTTGAATTTCTATTGTGTTTCTATTATAATCATCATTCAACTCATTTATGGCTGGACGTCCTGATTCCTCAATAAGCTCTTAAGAGGTTGCACCTCTGTCTTGAATACTTATTTCGTATCCACTATAGGACTTAACATATATTACATTCATTGTTAGGATCATCAAATATTTGTTGAATGGATTTTGCTAAAGAAATTATGAAATCAGTACAAATCAAAATCTTGCAAGTTTAAATGGTGAAGGATGTCATCAGAACTCTTAAACTGTAGTTTTATTTATTTATTTTAATGTTTTTATTTATTTTTGAGAGAGAGACAGAGTGAGCAGGGGAGGGTCAGAGAGAGAGGGAGACGCAAAATCCAAAGACAGGCTCCAGGCTAGCTGTCAGCACAGAGCCTGACGCGGGGCTTGAACCCAGGCACGTGAGGTCATGACCTGAGTTGAAGTCGAACACTTAACCAGCTGAGCCACTCAGGTGCCCCTTAATCTGTAGTTCTTAAAAAAGTCACCTAACTTTTAGTATTTGAAAAAAAAAACACAGAAGAAAGGAAAGAAGGGAGGAAGGAAGGAAGGAAGGAAGGAAGGAAGGAAGGAAGGAAGGAAGGAAGGAAGGAAGGAAGAAGGAAGGAAGGAAGGATGGACTAAAATCTTATTTTTGAAAAGTAAAATATGTATATAGTTTAAGACAAGATACTGACATGAGAAAGGCAGAAAACTGGTTTTATTCTCTGCCTACAACATTCACCATATGGTAATGCTGAGAGGAAAATACTCTGGTGTGCCCTAGTTTTGATATCTCTAAAATATAGGTAAGTTCTCTTTTTACTGTCTTCATGTGAGTTATGGTGATAGGACAATGTTGAATATAGAGAAATGGTAAGGCTTTTGTAAAATTTCAAAGAACTACTATTTATAAAATGAGATAATCGTTGTATATTCTAAAAATATTGTATAGATGTATTTCTTGCCAGATTTCTAATTTTGCTTTATTCTTATAACTTCTTATTAGTCATAGGTTTATGTTTACATATCATTCACGACACATGATATGATCTGCTCTTGCAGCCCTGCCTCCCTTGCTGAACGTGCTACCTCAAGTTGAGGCCCAGCCAAGTCCGGCTTCTTCACCCACCCCTAGGGATGTGTGCATTAAGTTCCAGACTGTGTCTTTATTATGATTAGAGTACAGTAAACTCAATTATCTATGATAATGGGTTACTTGGAGAGCCTGTATAAGCAAATTGCTTTGGAGACCTGTCACCTTGAGTAAACGCTCCCATCCCTTGGGAGTGGCAGAAAGGGTAGGGTGGGAGAGGCAGGTGGCCGACTCCTCACAGGGACCAGACTCTGCAGAGGGTAGCTTCACAGGTCACTTCTGCACTGTCCCTGGGTCCTTCCCTTCTCATGGAACTCAGAGCCTCCAGCAGCAAACATTTGTTCAGTGGATGAATAAGGGAGAGGACTTACTTGGTGGGTCTTGGTGGGTCTTCACCAACATGAAGTAAATAAATACATTTCACAGAAGAAAGACGGTGGTAAATCAAACTCGTCACTAAGAAAGATATATCTGAATTCAAGACATTTCTGTCAGGTGGTCTATCAAATGTAGTGACTGCAATAGGCAACAAACAACAATGAAACATTTAAAATCAATGCCAGGGGCACCTGGGCGGCTCAGTCGGTTAAGCATCTGACTTTGGCTCAGGTCATGGTCACACCATTCCTGGGTTTGAGCCATGCAGTAGGCTCTGTGCTGACAGCTCGGAGCCTGGAGCCTGCTTCAGATTCTGTGTCTCCCTCTCTCTCTGCCCTCCCCTGCTTGTGTGCTCTCGCGCTCGCTCTCTCTCTCTCTCCTCTCTCTCTCTCAAAAATAAATAAACATCAAAAAAAATTTAAACAATAAAGTCAATGCTAAATATAGAATAATGCTTCTTTAAAGATTGCTCAACTCCAAAACAGTCCCTCTTCGGCTTCCTTGGAAACTGATGCTGATTTTCCTGTAGTCGATACATAGAAAAATGTAAACCACTTTTGAGAAAGAGGAGAAGACAGGACACCCATTCTAATTGTGCAGTTAGTTGTTGGTGACTGATGTGATTTGAATTCAGCCAATATTCATTAAATACTTACCAAATGTGGACATTTTCCTAGGAACTAAGGATGAAAATGTAAAGAAGGTACTGCACTGGTCCTTTGTTGCTCCTGCACATGTGGTGTGAGTTACAGAAAGATTAGATCCCACGCTCTAGCTCTTCCAGGGTGATATCATACTTTTCTCTCTGTTCAGGCTTCTTCCCCACCCCACCCACCCCCAAAGAAAATGATACTAAAGTAAATATTCTTAGAAAATTGGAATTGGAACATCAAGAGCTACATTAATGCAAAGACGGTGGGGAAGCCACTCTCCTAGATACAATATGTGGAAGAAGAGAAAAGGACACTTTCGTGAGTTCAGCGACCTGAATCTCCGTCATAATTCCGTTATTAACTATTTATAAAACTTCAGTTGTCTGGGACTTTGTTTATTCTTTTATAAGTAAGATATTTGGAGCATATACTCTCTTAAGTTTGTTTCAGACCCCAACTGTAATGAGATAATGATTAAAGAGAGATGAGATTTTTGAAAAATACATGGATGTCAAAAAGCAGTGGGATTTGGAGACATTGAATATGAGGAATTAGGGGTGCCTGGGTGGCTCAGTAAGTTAAGCCTCCGACTTGGTCTCAGGTCAGGATCTCACGGTTCGTGGGTTTGAGCCCCGCATGGGACTCTGGGCTGACAGCTCAGAGCCTGAAGCCTGCTTCAGATTCTGTATCTTCCTTTCTCTCTGCCCCTTCCATGCTCAAAGTCTCTCTCTGTCTCTCAAAAACTGAATAAAAACGTTAAAAATTTTTTTTTAAAAAGATGAGGAATTAGTAGAATGGGGAGTCTAAGGAGATCTTGAGGATTCCAATTTGGATAGCAGATATCTGGGTAATAGTTATAGAGAAATTAGTTCACGTTACCTCCCTCAAAAAGCAGGAAAAATAAAGAGAAAGCAGCAACCGGGGTGATTCACATGTTTGACAATTAAACACTGATTGCCTGGGAAAGCTATAACCATTTTTTTTTTCCGCCTCTGACTTGTGTGTTCTTGTTCCACCATTCCAGAAAATTCCCCTGGCATAATGCATAAAAACTCATTACTCACTTAGCATGGAGAAAGCATATACTCTTCAAGCCTCATTTAATCTGTATTTACAAGGAATGAAGCATGGGCTTGAATTATGATTTTAAGATAGTGGGGGAAAGCGTAAAGTAGGGGCCACCCATGATCTCAGATAGCGGGGATATAACGTGCAGTAAGGTGGCAACTGAGACTCACACAGCCACTTTCAGCTGAGTGTCCATGGTGACGAAGGCCCTCCTAAAATACTGTAAAGGTCCACATGAAGTGGCACGTGACTGCATCAAGACTAACTCTTAAAAGGTTGTTTGTTTGTTTGTTTGTTTGTTTGTTTGTTTGAGAGACAGAGCAAGCAGGGGAGGGTCAGAGAGAGAGGGAGACACAGGATCTGAAGCAGGCTCCGGGCTCTGAGCTAGCTGTCAGCACACAGCCCAACGCGAGGCTCGAACCCAGGAACTGTGAGATCATGACTTGAGCGGAAGCCGGACCCTCAACCGATTGAGTAACCCAGGCGCCACTAGACTAACTTTTATTAGAGATTCCAATTCCATTATCTACAAAAAGTTGCTGATATATATATATATATATATATATATATATATATATATATATGGTTCAAAATAAGTATATAATTTTGTTTCTGCAGTAATTTGGTAATTTTTCATTCTCAGTCATTGTAATTAATATTTGGTTTATGTGTTATCATGATGTAATTTTCCCCCATGGTATTTTTTATTCCTTTATCTCCAATACATTTAAAACTTTTTTGAGTTTATTTATTTATTTAGTGAGAAAGAAAGGGAGAGAAAGAGCAGAGGAGGGTCAGAGAGAGAAGGAGAAAGAGAAAATGCCAAGCAGGCTGTGTGGTGTCACTGCAGAGTCCCACATGGGGCTCCATCTCACAAACTGTGAGATCATGACCTGAGCTGAGATCAAGAACTGGATGCATAATCGACTGAGCCACCCAAGTGCCCCTATCTCCAACGTACTGACTGCTAAAACAATCTTTTTAAAACTGTGACACCAAGATAAAGGTTAGATCTGGTGTCTCTCCAATTATATCACATCCACTATGTAATTCCTTACAGGTCAAAGTCCACTCACAAATTGTCTTTTCTCTAGCTCAGCTAAAGCAAAGTTAATTTAGAGGAAGAGGATTCTTTTGGAAATTGGGATCTTAATTATGTCATCCTTGATGTTATCTGTTATAAAAGGTATGCTATAAAATAAAGTATACTATACTTACAATAATGCATATTTGCTCAAAAATTTTTAAAATATTTTAATGTTTTATTATTTATCCTTGAGAGGGAGAGAGAGAGAAAGAGAGAGAGGGGAAGGGAGGGGAGAGAGAGACAGAGAGAGAACATGAGCGGGGAGGGATAGAGAGAGGGAGACACAGAATCCAAAGCAGGCTCCAGGCTCTGAACTGTCAGCAGAGAGCCTGATAAAGGGCTCAAACTCAAAAACTGTGAGATCATGACCTGAGCCAAAGTCAGATGCATAACCAACTGAGTCACCCAGGCAGCCCTGCTCAATATGTTTTTGAGGAATAAGAGAAATCCTGCATGCTATAACATTTTTAGCCAAGAGTTCTGTCACTGTCTTTTTCTGTTGTAACAGGACTTTAGGTCTACGTCTTCCCATTAAGCATCCCTAAATTGCTCTAGATCACTTTTGAGCCTTGCCGATTATGACTAGATCATATGTACATAAAACTCTGGCTTTCATAAATATTTATGACCTTGATCTCTTTATCTTCAGAAAAAGAAACACAGAATAAAAATAAGAACAATCGGGACCTTCTGCTTTGATTCCCTAACATAATTAAATTAGATATAGTTAGGAATTAATTTTTCCTGAATCAGCCAGTCATTTTGAAAAATTATCATTGGTGCCTGAAAGACAGTCTCCATGACACATAAGTAACTCATACCAGCATCTCTTAACTTGGAAAACTCTGTGCTCTATGTTGAGATAGTTGGCAATTTCTGTTACCTTTACTTGCAACTCTCTGTTTTATAAATAGGCAATCCCTTCATAATGTCCCTCAATGATCAACTATAATGTAGCTTTATGTTGACTTACTGGATCATATAAAGCCTTTGGTTGTTGCCTCAAAGTAAGTGGTCATGATCCAAGTAAAATCGCATGCATTGCTTATAAAACCTGTATTATATTTCTTATATTTTCTGCACACAATTTTTTTTATTTCAATGCTGCATTGTAACAAAATATTTAAAGTGATGTGTTGAGAATTATATAAATACCCAACGGAAGTGACAATGAGATGATACTCTGTAGATTCTCACCAAACACCAGAAGCAAGAACTGCAGTATAACCTCTTCTTCAAACTGATGAGCATTTGAGTCATTTTGATGTAGATCGAACAATACACCCTCTTCTATTAACACTAATGTATTAAAAAGTAATAAGATCGAGAAAACAGTGTGGTAATAATAGTTGTTATATAATTAAAGCCTACCCTGTGCTAGGTGCAATGCTAGGTATATTTCATGCTACATCCCTTATCCTTAAACCATTCCAAAAAGTCAAATATTATTATCTCAATTTTCCAGTGGTGTAAATTCAGGCACAGAAAGCCTGAATAATTTGACTAAAATTTGACAGGTAACAAAGGCTGGAACTCAAATCTGAATTGAATCTATGTGGCTTCTTGAATGAGAACTGGCTTAGCTATTTTGGAGATGAAATCACGTTTAATTTGAGCCCAGAAAGCACAACACTTTTGGACAGCATATCATTCTTAACACGCAAGCCCTTTTCTTGGCATATCGGAGGAAAAGAGTTCAGGCACATCAAAAATAGCAGTCATACTCCTATGACAACAGTAGTCTCACAATAGCCTAAGTTCTATCATTTTCACCTCAAATTGAGCACTGTCTAGAAATGAAACAATAACCCTCTGTCCTTGGGCACCCACAGTTTTCTAGAGCTAACTTTTAATTAGTTTCCAATTTCAGATTGTCTTTGGCTGGGGACCCTAGAAACTTTCATATCTTTTTCAAAGCCAATGACCTCTCTTGGTCATCTTGAAAATACTTGCTCTTCACATCCTTTTTATTTTAGCTTGATGAAACCTTTCGTTACCAGCTCTACTAGAATCCATAAAACAGACTTTAATGGCATTGCTTTAGAATCATTTGGGTAGCTATTTGAAGACACAAAAGATGGGGCCACATTCCAGACTTCCTCAATCAAGTTCTCCAGGGTGAAGTTCAAGAATCTGCATTTTAAATAAGCACTCTTGGTGATTCTGTTGTGGAGACAGGTTTGGGAATTACCCCAGAGAGATTCATGGTGCAGGGTGGCCTCACATCTAAATATCCAGCCGAAGGGCATATTCCTCTGTGGTCCGTCCGTCCTCCTTTTACTGACAACTGAACATTTTACTGGAGGATGGACTCAGGAGTGGGTGGTGGTGTTGGAGGCTGATAGAACCCACCTGTTCATGTTTGGACTCTTTGCCATTAAGGTAATTTAGCGTTTCCGTCAATGGTCTATCCTTGAAAAGCAGAAAAATAATTAACAATAACTATACCAAATATCCGCACATAACCAGGGGAGAGTGCCTCATGAAAATTCACATACATAAAAGGTAATGTTGAGAAGCATTTTAAAATCTTAGTTTCAGTTCTAAAAAGGTATAAAACTTTTTTTCCCCCTCTTGTCTGAAGTATGACAAATGCTACCTAAGAGTGAAGGAAAAAAACCCTTTAAAAATAGGGTTGGAATGGAAAAACCTTACTTTGAATATCTGTCTGTATGCGTGCCAGTGCATTTGTGCTGAATGATAGACACTGTAATATGTACTTTCCAAGACACTTAAATTATAATAAAAAAAGAATGGATTTGCAAGAAGGGAAAGAGGTATGTTCATTTTGAATCTAGTTTGTAAGCACATTTTTCTCGAGAATAGAAGTTTCAGTGTTCTTTCATTACTTACAATAATAATAGTTAACATTTATAGAATAACTCTTATGTTCCAAGATCCGTGCGAGCCCTTTTGGCAAATACTACGTGCTAATCTCTGTTGGGCACTCAGGCAATATAAAAATAAAACAGATTATTTTCCTCTCCACCTCTACTTCCTGCATAGGTTTTCTGCTGTGGAAACACCAATGGTTCTCTTTTTCCTAGTTTAGCTAACATGAATGTGACTTTTTTTTTTTTTTTTTTTTTGGTCTATCAAGGCCTGTGCTAACAACACTACTGTCCCACCCTAAATAATTTGGAAATAAATGAGATAAGAATGAAAATGTTGGCAGAGACAGAGTTTTGAGTTTTGACTCCCACTTTTGTCAGTGGGCTATTTCAATTAAACCATGTGTAAGCTTTACCAGAGATAAAGAGAGTAGAGCCAAGGACAATAGGCAAATATCTATCATTTGTTATGTAGGTACCAAATCCATTGAGTGCATTACCTTACACAGTCCAAGCTGAGAAGAACTGTAACGGCTATCTAATTTGACTTATTAACTTTTTTTTGTCTTAAAAAATATATATATGTGAGTGTGTATATATATATATATATATATATATATATATATAATGTGTGTATACACACACACACACACACACACACACACACACACACACACACACTTGGGAATCTGACATTCTGGGATTCAAATGGTTTGCTTACAGCCTTTGAGCTTCTGGTTCCCAGTTAGTTGATTTTCTCATTACCCATCACTTCTGAAGAGCCTTAGCAAAGGTAGAAGAAAGAGGGATTTCATAAACAGGAGATATTTTTAACGTGTTTAAATTATAAAAGCTCTATTTTTTTATTTTAATTCCCATATACTTAACATATAATGCTCTCTTAGTTTTAGGTGTTCCATATAGTGATTCAACACTTCTATATGTCACTCTACACTCATCACGATCCCCTCCATCTATTTCACCCATTCCCCCAACCCTGTTGCCTTCCGCATCTTCCTTCTGGTAACCATCAGGTCACTTAACCTCTATAGTTAAAAGACTAAATATTCTATATTTTAAAATATATTTACAAAAATTTGTTAACATTTATTTTTGAGAGAGAGAGAGAGAGAGGTGGGGCGAGGGGCAGAGAGAGGGAGACAGAGGATCTGAAGCAGGTTCTGTGATATGAATGCAGAGCCCCATGTGGGGATCTACCTCACAAACTGTGAGATCATGACCTGAACGGATATCAAGAGTTGGCTGCTTAACTGACTGAGCCGCCCAGATGTCCCTAAAACATATTTATAATGAGAACAAATATTCTAAGCCCAAATTATCACTTAAAAACTCTCAGCAAAAGTTATGCATTTCCATTTTCATGTGTATTTGTGTGTTGGTATGCATGGGGTTTTAAGACATAATTGAGAGGCATCTGCGTGGTTCAGTTTGTTAAGCATTTGACTCTTGGTTTTGATTTAGGTCAGAATCTCAAGATTTCCAAGTTTGAACTTGGGCTCTGCGCTGACAGTTTGGAGCCTGCTTGGGATTCTCTGCCCCTCTCCCATTTTCATATGCTCTTTCTCTCTCTCAAAATAAGTAAATAAACTTAAAAAAATAGTTCTGTATACATTTTTAATTCATTTCTTTTAAACTGGATTTCATTATGGTATAGTCTCATCAACATCAATATTTACAAATTTCTCACCCAAATAATACCTCAGAACTTAACTAAATTCATGAGTATGCTTTTAATTTGTTGTTTTACCTAAAGCTAGATGGATACCTAAATGCATTTGTTTTCACAAATTTTGAAATATTTTCTTTCATTTATGATAAATGATCAGAATACTGATTAAAAACTGTAACAAGTGTGGATTGTTGATAGATGCCAATATTTTGAAATTACTTTCTAATGATTTGTAGCCATCATCATAAGTAAATCTAGGTGACTATTTAATTTATTTTATGTTCAAAGTGGGAAATTCCTCAGTAATTTGAATGGTGGAGGGGGTGCCTGGTACCAGCCTGAATCCTAATGATGTCAAGAAACATAAGAACTAAATACCAGGAACTCTGATAGAAATCAGAGCCATTAAGGATAAATTTAGTAACTGTTAGGTCTGTAATCACTCCATCTTTTTGCTTTTCTTTCTGGCCATTGTCTGGAATCTCAAATAGTAATTTCTGTAAGCAACACTCTCTTATCTCGCAAGAATAACTAGGGTTTGAACCTATTGTTAAGTGTCTCTATAGATAAGGATTAAACAATACTGAAGGGAAATATGCTTCCCTCCACTGAGACTTTTTTGAACTTTGATTTCGTTGTAGCAGAATCTACAGAATACTCATAGTGAGACAGTGGTTTCAAAAACTAGTAACTTTATTGGTGCTTTCTCAGGCATCAGGAACTACCTGAAGCATTAACAACAAAGTTGCAAAATTCTTGACATCAAGTTGGGCTGGTTGAATTCCTGGCAAATGCAGATGGCTTCAAAACAATCCTAAATTGAACCCCCGCCCCCTCAAGTTTACCCTCTTTTTTTAGTGGAATGTTCTATGCATTTTTAGTCAATATTGTTCTTTTGTTTTTAAAAGATAAAAAGCTGTTTTCTTTTAATAATAATCAAACTCCAATGTGGCTACTTGGTTTGCAGCTAAGGACAATATCATCTTCTGGGAGATGCTTAGAAATCAAGAGGTGGAATGAGGAGTTAAAAAGGGTGCTTCTGTTTGTTTGTCCCCGTGTAGGGTTGGAGGCAAGCTACTGATAGCCAGTAGAAGGATGTTGGAGTGGGTGCCAAAAACCCTGCTGCCAAAATGCCAAGAGCGCTCCTGTTGAGGAACATTCAGAGCTCCAGCATTTTTGAGAGTGCACAAGCAGGGGAGAGGCAGAGCGAGACAGAAAGAGAGAGAGATTGAGAGAGAGAAAATCTTTTTTTATTCTAATATTTTAATTCTTTATTTCTTTTTGAGAGAGAGAGAGAGAGAGAGAGAGAGAGAGAGAGAGCATTGGGAGGGAGGGGCAGAGAGAAGGAAACACAGAATCCAAAGCAGGCTCCAGGCTCTGAACTGTCTGCACAGAGCCTGATGTGGGGCTTGAACCCATGAACTAAGAGATCATGACCTGAGCCGAAGTCAGGCACCAACTGAGTCACCCAGGTGCCCGAGTGAGGGAGAATCTTAAGCGGTCTCCATGCTTGGCACAGAGCCTGACATGGGGCTCGATTCCATGACCCTGGGATCAGGACCTGAACTGAAATCGAGTCCAACTCAACCGACTGAGTCACTCAGGTGTCCCAGCAATGACCCACTTTTAATAGACATTCTGCTCTTATCTATTTTATGGTCATGGTCATTACAAATATTACTAGACTCTATTGTACACAAATAAAAAGAAATGCTAGACTTCTTTCCATTAAAATTTTCTTCTGTCTTATTATTTTTGGTCAGGAGAAAATGCTTTTCAGGGATAGAATACACTACCAAATTAATGGAATGGATTAGAAAGTACAGGAACAGGGGTGCCAGGGTGGCTCAGTTGGTTAGGCATTCAACTTCGCCTCAGGTCATGACCTCCTGGTCTGTGAGTTCAGGCCCCACATCAGGCTCTGTTCTGACAGCTAGCTCAGAGCCTGGAACCTGTCTTCGGATCCTGTGTCTCTCTCTCTCTCTGACCCTCCCCACTCACGCTGTCTCTCTCTCGCTCTCAAAAATAAATAAAAAACATTAAAAAAATTTTAAAAAGTACGGAAGTAGATCTCAAGTACATACTAGAGTTTGCTTAACAAAAAAAGAGGTGGCATTTAAAAAGCGGGACAAATGGGGTCGTTGGGTGTTTTAGTCAATTAAGTACACAACTTTGACTCAAGTCAGGAACTCGCTGTCCTGGCCGGCCGTGAGTTAAAGCCCCACGTCAGGCTCCGGGCTGACATCTGAGAGCTAGGAGCCTGCTTCAGATTCTATATCTCTCTCTCTCTGTCCCTTACCCACCTGTTCTCTCTCTGAAAAATAAACATTAAAATTTTTAAAATAAAAATAAACAAAAAATAAACAGTGGGACAAAGTTCTTTAGTGAGCAATGTGAGATAACAGAGAAATATTTTTAAAAATTAAAGAATATTAAAATAAAACAAATGCTGTATAAACAATGCATGGGAGGCATTTATTTTTAAAATTAGTTATCATTAGTGGAAGGCCTTTTTAAGAATGGTAAAGAAAAAATTAGCTCATGAGGTTTTAATGAGAAAAAATTTTCAAATTCAAAATCAAAAAAGTTTAAAAAATTTTTTTGCATTAAAATAACCAAATTAAAAAGATAAATAGCACACACTGTGAGAGGGAAGAGTATATTTTCAACTCAGGTCATAAATGATTAATTTCCATAAAGAATCATTAGCAAAGTTTATTAAAATTTAAAAAAATCCATTTCTCATCCTTTGACACAGCATTTCTAATCTAGCCCTCTCAGAGATGTTCTAATTGGATAATACTGTTTATAACAATAAATGATTGGAATGTACCTAAATGTTCATTGGGAAAGAAAGTACTAGTGAAATAAATTATGATAGTTGATAATTGACTTTTGCTGCCATCAAAGAGAATAAGATTCTCTATATGAATAATATAGGACCATGGATACATTTATATTTTAATGTAAAAATTAACACAAATAAACCAAACATATGATATTCAAATTATTATTATTATTACTATTATTCAAAAAATGTGCAGCATGAAAGTAAGTCTTCCTTTTATCCCAAGGCCTAAGTGCCCAGATTTCGTCATCAGAAATGTCCATTATAAAATGTTATTTATGAGTTGTTCTAGACATATTCTATGCATATACAGGTACATACATATCTATGGCTAAGAAAATAGTGTTAACTTATTCCTATGTTTTGTCATTGGCTATTATACACAATCTTTTAGTAGAGTGATTTTATGGTCATTTATAGAATGACCAAATGAGTTTTCTTAATTTTCAAATGAGTTAGTTATTAAAGACAGTCAAAATTAAAGACCTATTTTGAGAA
Source organism: Suricata suricatta (assembly GCF_006229205.1). NCBI lineage: Eukaryota > Metazoa > Chordata > Mammalia > Carnivora > Herpestidae > Suricata > Suricata suricatta. The sequence goes on along the minus strand of NC_043709.1, from coordinate 32,331,879 downwards.
ATAAGGCCAGTCACCAAGTAAATAATAGCAGGGAAGATTTCCACTTGAGTATTATTACAGTAAAGTGGATTCCATTCTAGAAAGCAAGATACGAGGCCATTAAAATAGCCATCCAGTATAGAAATGAGGACACTCTTTCATGACAAATTGAAACAGAAATTATGAAACTTAACAAAAAGTTCTATTAGGTCTTATTTGCTATATAGTCTCATGAAATAATACCTGATCTTAACTTGTATAAGTCAGATCAGCAATTATAATTCCAATTAATATATTTATTTTTAATATAGTCACATAACATACTCTGAAAGACAAGCAATATCACATGAAAGGGTATAACTATTTCTTTTATTATTCTGGATTAGTTACATCTGAAGAAATTATATATACTTTATATTTGTCACATCAGAATTTTAAACCAATCAGGTAGTATAAAAAGAAAAAGCCTAATATTTAAAAAAATCTGTATCTGGATTAAAAGGTATTCCTTTTGTCACTAGAAAAATACATTCTAAATAAAATGATAATTCTACTTTGAAAAACTATAAAATGCAGCCACAGAAATATATTTTGTCATGCACAGTAGATATTTAAATAATATAAAAATAAAATTTTAATGGATTAGAATAGCTTCTACACACTGAATGGCCATGTATTTTTTTAATTAGAAAGAGAAAATAAAATATATTTAATTTAGGATATTTCAGTTGTTTTGTTCTACTACTTAAAACTCAACTCTACAGAATATATTTTGCCCTACATGCATACAATGCAGAGGAAAATACCATAATTTAACCATTGAGGGTCTTTTAAAACTGTATAATTGTTCTGCCTTAAATCAGTAATTGTGAATTAGAAATAAGGAAAAAAATTGCCAATTTATTTTTTTTTCATAATAACACAAAGACTTAGTTTCTCCCCTAAAGAATTTATAGATCAAATTACTGTTAATGCTTTAAGTCTGCTAAAATGCACATTTACATATAAAATGCATGAGCATTATTTACCATGTTATAGAAACAATTTTTAAACTGGTTGTCGTCTTCAAAATTTAGTATTTCAATTCAAAAATTTAGTAGGGGCAAAGAGGTAAAGAGGTTGACTGGAGGGAGTATGGTTAACAAGATAGAAGACAAAGCTGATAAAACAAACAAAAGAATTGGGGGAGGGAAGTTAGGCAAGTCCATAAATAAATATACGCTAAGCCGCCATATAAGTGCTCTTCTATGAAAAGTACACCTAAAATAGTTGTGGGCTCAGAGCTATTACAACTGATTGAATGGAAGAAATGTTTCATAGAAGAAATAACATGTTAACAAGACAAACTGGGTATGTTTCAGTGTAGGCAGATGGAGGGAAAAAGAGAAATTCCAAGGGGGAGGATGAACAAGGCACAGTCGATGAAAATCTGAGTTGTTATAAGAAGGAAGAATCATCAGCTTTGGTATGCTACTTCTTAGCTGCATATACCAATTTCATAGTTAACCTGTCAGGTTACTCAATAATTTATAAACACTATATTTTAAAGATTCTCTACATAATTAAAACATTAACATTTCTATAAAGTTCTACACTTATAGTTCAAATTCTCAATTTATAAAGAATAGTTCAGTCTCTAGAGATGAGAGCTTTATAGTTTCGTGTTTTTACTAAATTAGAGCCGCACCATGGTAACTGATGATTTAATACTGTGGTGAATCAAAAGCACAAACACATTTGTATAACTAAAGAACAACTAGAAATTTTAAAGTGAATTTAAATCAATGGTTCTGCCTTCTGACAAGAATTTTTGACAAATTATTGTAAAAATATATAAGTGTAATTCTTAGAATGCATCATTGTGTTTAACTATATGAAAGCAGAATTCAAAGATTCATAAATGAAATGGTCTGTTCAGTACTATTTCTTACCAGAACCTTTCTTGAATTCAGACATTAGTCAAATTATATAGCAGAGAAGTAATTTTTTTTTCATTACTTTCTCACTGAAGAGTAATCCAAAGAGATGGCTTTCACTTTTGGAGAACAATATTGCAATTGATTTATCACTGATGACTACCTTCTGAATTTAATCTCCAGGAATGAACAATGAATATGTCAATAATTTGCCTTATTGCTGATTGATTTAATGGGATTTTTGGAAATTTCTCTTTCTCAGATGACTACTCAATTGCCTGCTTATTTTTTCCCCAATTAAACCGATGTTAGCATTATTACTTACTCTACTATCACTCTATTTTTCCTGGAGTGGAAATGCCTACCTTCTTCACCAGCCAACTTCAACTAAGGCCTTTAGCGTTACGTTGGTGCAAGAAATGATAAGACAGTTGCTCCCCAAAAGTGAAATACCAAAACATTCTAAGTATCTTCCCAAGGATTGGTGAAAAGTCTGGAGGATGTATTAGTAAAAAGCAGATTAAGAAACTAAATTAAAAATGCACTACAGTAAGCATGGGAATAAAAGGGAAGCAATAAGAAATACTGGATCTTCATCAATATCCACATACTAAAACTAAGTAAGGTAATATTCTCACACATGTGCACTAACATAGGAAAGGTGTCAGGTAAAAAAACAAAAAACAAAAAACAACTTCCTAACTAAAAACCAGGTAAAATCAAACCTAGTCTGGTACTATAATGAGTGTCACTCAAGGTAGGATCTAAACAAGCCATTCAATTTGTTGGATATTTACCAGCATCCTTGGGGGAGGTGTGGAGTTAGAACTAGTACTTTATTTTTTTATTTATCTTTTTTTTTTTTTTTAGTTTACGCTTTAGATGAACTCCTACAAACACAATCTGAATTCTAGTGTACTAGAATAAAATAGTTTTGTCCACGTGAGTTCCTCTCTGCAGGTTCAGAGACAAAATGGTAATACTTATGGCATATAGACCTCTATTTTACCCACACAAAGGACCCTAAGTTGCCTCTCTGACTTTTGCAGGCAGGGCATAAAGAGACAAAACTGTGACCCTGTGATTTTCTTGGTAACCCACCTCATTCCTCTCTCACAAAACAAACCTGCACAGATTATTTATTTGATCAGATTTGCTTTGTCAGAGAAAGGCCATGCATATTTTAATTTTAATAATTTTAGGCTTCTTTAGAAAATCTGCTATTGTAATGCAGCACTTGGCCCTCTCTCATCTGTACCCCCATCCTACCCACTGCTAGAATTTGTACACATCCCAACGGCAGCCCTTCCCACCTCCTGTCGTCTAGGTTTAAACAAGGAGAAAGATTCAGAAAGTGACAGAGGTAATGTACATTGTAAGTATCAATGAGAAAAACCAAGACTTCAATTAGTAAACTTACAATAGCTTTCATGTACTTTACAGATTTAAAAACTCCAATGATAGAGCTTTGAAAAAATATATTACCGCACATTTTAATTTTACTTGTTCATTTGTGCAGTTTCAATATACTATTAAGAATTAGTTTTGTTTGTGTAAATCATTTCCCACAGAAGCTATAAAAGATGATAATTCCCATAAAATAATTTGTTATACATCTGCAAGCTGTATTTATGTTGCATTCCTAATAAACAGCTCATCATCTAAATCATGAGGTCACTTTAGAAATCCTAAATCAAAAATAAACTTACAAATTTCCCTAGCTTTTATTAACTTCCGAATAGTTAACATGAATTGCATCATTTTCCAGAATGTGATGTCTAAAATAAGGTTTCCTGTTAAGCAACCGTGAACGACATTGAAGCAGGTCAGAAAGAAGCCATTCCGATTACGTTGACAGCAGCAGCACGTCTCCTACAGTTGTTTCCGAGTCCTGACTGTGGTTAGAGCTGATACCAGTGTCTGAGTCCGTGTCATTTGTATAGGAGTTAAATACTCTTGGAGTAAAGGAAGGAACTTCCCCACTGCTGCTGGGGACCTCAGATTCCTTCCCTCTGTTTTCCTTCAGTTGGCATCCATCTTTGTTGGTAAGATGAAGTGAACTGAACTCTTTGGCCAGGAATTCATATTCTTTTGCTTTCATCTGAAGCAATGAGTCAGTGTACTTAATCTCTTTCTGGATGCCACTCAAGTGAGAGTGGATTGTCAAACCGGCTTTCATGCTTTTCTCCAAATCACACTTAACATTTTCTAAATTAGAGCTTTCAAGTTCACTGGCAGCTGCCCCTTCTGCATCTTCATTTATCTCTGTGCAAACACTTTTTACCTCTTTTTCTATTTCAGCAGAAAGCTTATCAATGAGCATTCTGTAATATGCTAATTGTTCTTCCAAGTGTATAATTCCATCACTTTCAGTTAGGTCGTCCAGAATCTGGTTTTCATCAGAATGCAAGTCCAGCTTTTGCTTGACTTCACTGAAACTGGGCATTAAATATGCATCCTGGACATAATTTTCTCCATCATTTTCTATCCTATCCAGATGGAACTTCGCTTCACACTTCTCAATTTCCAGATCCAGCTCTTTCATTCTCTTGACTTGCTGATGAATAGTATGGTCCTGGGAAATAATCAGATGAACTAACGTCTCCATACTATCTCGATCATGGGACACTGTGTCCTGCTTAATTTTAGCTAGTTTCCGGAAAGTTTTTCTGACTATTCTTTTTTGTTTATCCGGTGGTAATGTCTTCATGTAATTTGCTGGACTGAGTTCCCACACTTTTTCGGTGTTTTGCACTAATTTGGCTTCTGCTGTCCGCCACAATGGAACTGGATGGAAAGCATCTGCTTTCACCAAAACAAATTGCATATTGGGCTGCTCATCTCCCCAAGCTTTCCAAAGCTTCAGGATTCTAGTTAGGGGAGGAAGAGCCCTTTCTGAGCCTCTCCACTTTTCTACGATGCAGTAATCACTGGGCTTCCGCAGCAGAAATCGTTTCTTTCCAAATGTAGCCTCATGTTCCTCAAGCAAAGCCTGAATGACATCGGCAGAGGTGGTGCGTTTAGTTAGCCCACAGACAATCTTCTCTTCTTGGCAAACCCAAACCACAATTTCCTTCTCTTCTGAATCCATGTCTTTAGTGGGAGATCTGAAAGAAAAACAAAGTACATTATATGTCTGTCATCACCTGTGTAAACTCAGAAAGATGGTTTAACTTTAATACCCTTTCTAGATGTTATCCTTAATGAGAGATGCATTTGAGGCTGAGACTACATAAGAATCAGAAGTTTTGCTGCAAGATAAAAAAAAATCAAGGAAAATATCTTAACTTCCTTTTATTTCTTAGTGGGCTCTGGAAAGAGTAAACTGTCATCAAAGACAACTGAGTCTCTTTTATTTATAGGAGTCAGACATAATATAACTACAGTTAGAACTGCTAGCGTTCAAACAATAATCAAAGTGGAGATGAATAAGGGGAGATAAAATAAGATAATTTTTGTGGGAGCCTTAGGGCTAAAGATCATGGAAACATAGCATAGGAAGGAATGGTGGGATGATATTGAGTCATGGTTAAAAAATAGTCCATTATTGAAGCACCTTGGTGGCTCATTCAGTTAAGCATCTGACTTTTGATATCAGCTCAGGTCATGATCCCACAGTTCATGGGTTTAAGCCCCACGAGGGCTCTGCTCTGACAATGCGGAGCCTACTCTCTGCTTCTCTCTTTGAAAAATATACAAATTAGGGCACCTGGGTGGCTCAGTCGGTTAAGCGTCCAGCTTCGGCTCAGGTCATGATCTTATGGTTCATGGGTTTGAGTCCCGTGTTGGGCTCTGGGCTGACGGCTAGCTCAGAGCCTGGGGACTGCTTTGGATTCTGTGTCTCCCTCTCTCTCCAACCCTCCCCTGCTCACGCTGTCTCTCTCTGTCTCTCAAAAATAAATAAATAAACATGAAAAAGATTTATTTAAAAAAGTCCATTATTGAAAATAGTCATTTTTTCATTCAACAAATGTTTATTATATGCCAACCATGCGCCAGACATGTCTGAAGATACTAAAGCCGTATATACAAAGGAGAAGAGAACACATGTAGAAATGTGTAATTTTTATAATAGCAGGTAGTTGTAAACACTAGAAAGAAAATCAAACAGGATGAAGAAGGTAAAGAATTTGGAAGAAAGAGAAGTCCATTTTATTCAGAATATTTGGAAGAGACTTCCCTAAGAAGATGACACTTGAACAGGGGCATATATTTTGAAAAGGCAATCAGAGAACTAAGGGAAGAATTCTAGGGTGGACAGAAGTGCAAAGGTCACAAGGTATATTCTAGGGACTGGAAGAACAGGAAGGTAGCAGGAGGCTGAGGGTACTGGAATCAGGGGTTGTTGCTGGAGGGAAGGGAAGGTCAAGTGATATAGATAATGGATGGGATCAAGCAGAAAGGCATACCCATTATGAGGCGTTTGGGTTTTGTCCCAGTTTTAGTGAGAAGCCATGGGAAAATGCTAAGCGTAGGAGGGATACAATCAAATGTATGCTTTAAGTATATCTGGATTGTTTATGGAAAGGGCTGTAAAAAAAAAAAAGACAAAAGAGCAACAGCAGAGGCAGGAAGGCTTAGTTGAAAGCCTAGTGCAGACATATAAGAAAGAGAATTGCCTGGACTAGGATTTTAGCCACAGAGGTATTAGGAAGTGGTCAGAGTTGGGACATATATACAAGTAAAGTCTTGATAATAATTTCCTTTGTAGCACAGAGGGATGGGGAGAACACAGTTTTGTGAAGGAAAAAAACCACATAGTAAAAAAAGCAAGGAAGTTCCGTGGTTTGTAGGTTATACCTAGTAGAGATACTTTCATCATGAGTGTACATCAAATTGACCATGTCTTTCATTATATCTCTTTGAAAGAAAAGTTAAGGAAAGAATGATAATAGTGAATTCTGTGATGGATCATCATCCATATGATTTATGGAGACAAGATTTTTTAATAGAATTGACTTGTGAAAGTTATGTTGCTTTATTTATGTAGCACCCTCAGAATGTAGGACTTCATGAAGCATATATGGAAGAGATTTTCCCTGACTTTAAGAATCTTTTAACACTTAGAATCTACAGCATTTATGTTTTAGGACCTATAGTGACGAATCCAACATTATCTTTATTCTAAATGACTCATCATTACATCTTGCTTATTGACACTCCTGAGGTCATAAGATGAAAGAACAATTCAGTGATACCAAATAACAAAGAGTTCTCAATACAATTTAAATATCCAGCTGTACCTAAATTTTAGAAACGATTATTCAAAAAATCATACTGGGCTGTGATTGTTCTCTTATAAAAGATTTCACATTTAATGACCCAGCATTGAATAATGTGATTATTTGTTAATATTTATAACTTGTTTAATAATTTGAAGCAACAAAAAAGTAGGTAGAATTTAGGATAACAGTATTATTTTCATATTTGAACACAATACATTCTAAGCAAAACCAAATAAGTACTCAAAGTAACTTGTTGGTAGTTAGTGCTACTATCTGGGTCATGGCTCTATAGCACAAATAACCTCTACATTAATCATTACCTTCATCTGTTTTGATCATGTATATAAAATACCCAAAATCAACAATTTATTTTTACTTTATGAAGTTAGAAGTTCACTTACTACACTGCATCAGTTGATAAATTATAATTATTTCAACATGTGTTTTTTTATAGATAATGGTAAAAATAACAAGATTGAGTCATGGTTGTAATTATCAACCTTATAAGATAATGACATAACTATTACATTACAACTAAACTGTAGGACCTCTTTATTTTATTTCATAGTGTTCCTGGTTAAACTCTAAAAACAATCTTACTAACAATAAGGAGCACTAAAGATTATAACCATCAGTCAGAAAACATTTAATAAATAAAACTGTTCTAAACTCTTTGCATTTGAGTCTTTTAATCCTTACAAATCTGTAAGGTAGGTAATAATATTGTCTATTTTACAGATAAAGAAACACAGAAGTTTTTAATGACTTGCCTAGTCAGTTAGTGATACATGGAGGATTTAAACCCAAGCAAAGAAACAAGATCTAAGAGTGCAGTTCTAACCATTATATTATAAAAACAAGTTAATTCGTTTCTTTCTAAGATTTTTATTTTTTTAAAGTGATCTCTACACCCAACATGGGGATCAAACCCACAACCCTGAGATCAAGAGTTGCATGCTCTACTGACTGAGCCATCCAGGCACCTCTAGTTTGGTGACTTAAATATGTGGATTAAATTGGAAAAGATCATAAAATAAACTATTTTTTAAGAAACGTATTATATAAAGTTGCATTTGATAGCAATGGAACTCTAAAGTGCCATAAGAACACTCAGTTGACCAAAGGAGGGCTTTTCCCAATGGCCAGCTAGCTATGGAGAAAAGTATGTAAGACTGTGTTACCTTCTGCATCTTTTCCTTATTAAGCTTGTTCCTACTCTGATGCAGTACTGAGGATTTCTGACAGGTCTGGGCACCTCTGTTGGCTGACAAAACTCTCATATATATAAGCCCTTACTGTTGTCTTAGAATAGTCCCCATGCCCTATTCCATTTTTTGATTGGGAAATATGAGTTCTGCATCTCTAAGAAAGGATGACACATGACCTATAAACTCTTCAGCCCTACACTAGAGCTCTGAAGAAGACTAGGAAGCAAAGATCTGGAAATACTTTGGTATCCTACTGAGAATAAGAATGATGATGTATGTGACAATTCCCCAATACATCCACACCCCTCCTCAAATTGGGATCTTTTTTTTTTTTTTTTTGAAGGATCAAGTGTTTATCTATTGTGGCCTCCTATAGATATCTGCCAATGTTCAGTTCATGCAGATGACCTAACCCTACTGGTTATTATGTACCATCAAAAAAGGTCTTATTATTTCCATGTTATCAATTCCACATTATTTTCACATATGAGAAAATTGGTGCCTTCATGATAACCTCACAGTGTGACTGGTTCCAAACCTTGCTGTTGTGCTGTTTAATATTCATTTACTTATTTTGAAAGAGATAACATGCAAGCAGGTACTGGCAGAGAGAGAGGAAGAGAATCTCAGGCAGAGGCTCAAAATCATGACCATAAGATCATGGCCTGAGCCAAGATCAAGACTCAGACACTTAACCAACTGCCCCCCCTCCGCCCCCTGTCAGTTATCTCTAAATATTTAGAGTCAGTTATCTTTAAATATTTTGAGGAATTTTTACAATCGTTATTCAAACTTGATAATATTAAAAAACTCTGCTTCTTGATTGAACATGTTTAAAAGGAATGACCAATGAGTTTCGGTAATAAATCTTCCATACCTTGCAGAAGATTCTTTTAGCAGGTCTAAAGTATTTAAAAGTACTGTATTTATTTTATAGTGTAGCTCCAATTGAGTTTCTATCCATTTATTGGACAAATATTTGCTGAGCACCTTCTTCTGTGATTAACACAATCGTGGAAATTCAGATGACAAAAAGACATGTATAATTTCAAAGACAGTATTCTTGGCTTATTATGGGAAACAATGCTGGGGTTGGGAAGGGAATATGATAGTGTCAGTTCTACTTTTAAGTTTCTTATTGCATTAGTGGTTTTCAAATGCTAGACTGATGGCACCCAGCATCAGGCCAACGTAACTTGCCAAAATATTTATAAAATAAATATTAATCAAAATTTCACCAATTTAAAAGCTTTAAATAATCACTAGATTAATTGCCCTATTTGATCACATACTCAACATACCTAATCATGTGACATAAAGAATTTAATACTAGGACTAGAACAAATAAAATATTCCCTTCCCAACTTTTGTGATTTCACCATCTAGTATAAGTAATGACATCGGCAAATACATGTGTAACAAAAGGTTAAAAATACAAACTTAGACTAGAAAAACTGGTTTATTATGCAGTATAATGTCACAAACAGTTCTTACCTAGTGATTCAAATCTAGTAGTTGAGACATAATCTCCAACTTTAATGCAAAAAATAAACACAAGTAGCATGCCTAAGAGTGGTGATTATTTAGTTTAGTTTTGTTTTGCTTTTGTATATGTTTACTGGGGAAAAAGGAATAAAAACTTTACTGGACATGAAACTTTGCAGGGAGCACACTATAACCACATAAAAAGTGAAAAGTCATAGAGTGTTAATTTATAAATGCCTTATCTCAATAATTCGGTTCTATTCTTTTTTTAAATTTATAATAGTTTATTGTCAAATTGGTATCCATATAACACCCAGTGCTTCTCCCCACAAGTGCCCCCCACCATGACCATCACCCCCCTTACCCCCCTTCTTCCTCAGTCCTCGGTTCGTTTTCAGTATTCAATAGTCTCTCATGGTTTGTGTATCTCTCTCCCCCCAACTCTCTTTCCCCCTTCCCCTCCCTATAGTCCTCTGTTAGGTTTCTCCTGTTAGACCTATGAGTGCAAACATATGGTATCTGTCTATTTTCTATTTTTATCACAGTGTTTTAGTTTCACTTATAAATAGCCACATTCAATCTGATTAACAATATATTTTTTTCTTTTTCTTCACATCTCTCTGTACTTTACCCTTGCTCACTCAAAATTACCTAAGCACAAATCAACTTTTCCCGTATGTTGGAAATGTGGTTAATATTTGGTATTTTTAATCTAACAAAGTTACTTTTATTTTAGGCATTTCTTGGCTTGCAATATCCTTGATTTTTAAGAACTCAAGTATACTGTAGATAGTAATACCATCTCAATCTTACAGATGAGGTAACTGAGATGAAGAGAAGTTAAGTAACTTGCCAAGAGTCACAAAACTAGAAGGTAGAAGTGTTCTTTCCATCTCTGGCTTTTGATACTAACTTATGACTAATCCCTAAAAATAAATTATAATAGCCTTTATGACTACCTACTCACAAATATTCCCCAATTTATGAACTGCTTGCATTTTTATTTTTATTTTTTAAATGTTTATTTACTTTTTGAAAGAGAGAGAAACGGAGCGTGAGTAGGGGAGGGGCAGAGTAAGAGAGGGAGACACAGAATCTCAAACAGGCTCCAGGCTTTGCACTATCAGCACAGAACCCGATGTGGGGCTCAAACTCATGAACTGTGAGCTCATGACCTGAGCTGAAGTTGGACACTTAACTGAGCCACTCAGGCACCCCATGCTTACAGTTTAAAAATCATTTTTAAATTAATTGCTTAAAGCTCAATGCATTTATTCATATAAAACTCCTTGCCTTATTATAAATATAAAGTATAAATTAAAAAATATAAATTTGGCTTCCTTCAAATCTGTCATTCTTTCATTTGACTATCTAGGATAAAAGCAAGTACTGAGAGAGTCTTATGTATCTAAGTCTATAATATGAAAGGAGTAGTGACAAAGGGATTGATGACAGATGGTAAAGTTAACATGGATGGAGGCTGCAGAAATGATTCTCTCTAGATAGTCTGGGAGGGAGTAACCAACAAGTGGATATTCAGATAAGAGGTTATATAAAAATACCATAACTGTTTGCAAGTGTATATTATTCACATAGTTCAAATGGTTATAAATTGGAGTTTACTTGAGTTGTAGGATTTAAAATTTATAACTCTTAGCTTACATTGTAAAGTAAAAACATCTACTCAAAACTTGTTCATATATAAGAATAAAATTACTATGCTCACATTTAACTGACACCAACCTAAAATTGGAATTTTCAGCTAATTTGATAAATGCTCACTCATATCAACTGTAAGAAGATATGAAATTTTATAAGCCAGAATTTAGTTAGATCATGGCCTCAAAGTACAGTACTTAATGGTGGACCTGGCCCGTCCAGTAGGAAGAGCATGCAACTCTTGATCTTGGGATCATGAGTTTGACTCCCAAGTTGGGTGTAGAGATTACTAAAGATACATCAATAAACATCAAAGTATGGTACAAACCATTCCTAATATCTTATTTTCAGTGAAACTTTCTGAATAAATTATAACTAGGAAGATGTAAATTAGTTATCATATTGCCTATGTATCAAGGTTATTTACATTATGGTATCCATTTTAAGGAAGCAAAAACAATGAATAAAAAAATTAAATGCCTTACATAAAGTGGCAAATCTAAAATTTTGCTTCTAATTAAAAACACAAAGATCAATAAAAATTAAAGAATTTTACAATGAAAAATATTTGAAAAATTCAGTAAGATGAATTTGTGCCTTGACTTGAACTACTTTGTCTCAAGAATGATTAATGAGAAAATGAGGAAAATGCTATTAATATCTAAATATCTAAGTATCTGTGACTCCTATCAATACAGAACTGTTTCATACAATCATCTTTTACTATATTTTACTAATTGGAAGCTGAATTAAAACTACATTGAAATATTCAACAGATTTTACTACATATTCTAAATATATTTTACACTATGTCTATAACTATGTAGTGAGTCTATAACACTCACATACTGTTTTTAATTATGTATTTATTTTAATACTTTATTAAATGTGATAATATTGCATATACCCCAAGATTCTCATGAAAATATTTTGTTTTCTCACTTAACACACCTCTGGTTAATTTATTTCAAAATGGTTTCAAAATGATTTATTTATACAGAAGAAAATAACATTTATAATATTACCATATTCACTTTTATCACATGCTTCAAATTATTTTCTCCACTGAAACATTGGTAACATTTATTTGTGAAGATGGTCAAAAATGTGTAGTGGGAACAAATGGACCTGAAATTTTAAACTTCTGATTTCATCTTAGCTATCATTAAGTCATTTTGAATTCTGAGAAATCATTTTTTTCTAAGCCTCTGCACCCTTCACTGGAATTCTGCAATATCTATCTGACTCACATTTTTCACAAGGTTGTTGCAAATATCTAATAAGATATTTTAATAATCTAATAATAATAATCTAATAATATCTTTTACTCATTAGTAAAAGAGCTTTGAGAATTGTGAAAAATGTACTAGGTAAATATAGGTCATTAAACTAAAAACAAAATTACTATTTTTTTTTTTACTGCAGAGAGGGGGCGTAGTGTTTTTAGTATGCTTACTCAGCAATCTGAGTGACCTTGCTACAGTAGTTAACAATATTATTTTACAAATACTTTCCAACCTGTCTCAAAATATTTTTTCACCTGGTTCAATTTGTCAATATTTTTTTGCATGTGCACCTCCATTATAACTAACTGTTTGGCTAATAAGAGACACTTAAATACATTATTAATATAATCTTTAGACCACAGATGAGCCAAGAATGCTTTAAATCTTTCTCTCATTTTATAACTATGATTTTGATCAAAATTGTGCTAATGCATTTCACTACACTAAAATAAATACATTATTCTGCAATGACTTCATTATGAGCTTTTATAACTTGTTTCAACATTCATTTGTTATTGAAACTGTAGTTTTAGCAAATGTGAATAAATGCTGAGGATAAAATGATATGGAAGATAAAATGACCCTTATGTTCAGGAATTTGTCATATAGCTCAGAAGAAGAACAGATATGCTTAGAAAAAAAGATTTAAAAAATTCAAGATCATCTTAAACATTATTGAAAATCATGAGATACACTCTGAACAAATATGCTATAAAATCCCAAAACCTAAAAAACAAACAATACTTAGCTCATATTTAATAATAATAATAAAAACAGTAACTGATTTCAATGCTTTCAATTTATTCTCCACTTCTATAACTCCTTGTAGAAACTCTGATTAAATAAAAGAGGCTCAAGAGATTTAATTTGAGGCAATATGTTGATTTAGATCTTGTCCATAGGAGTGCTTGGCTAGCTCAGTTGATAGAGTGTGCAACTCTTGATCTTGGGGTCGTGAGTTCAAGTCCCACTTTGGGGCTAGAGTTTACTTAAAAATAAATATAAATATTTTAGATTTAATCTGTAAAGTAGATCCCACACTTTATGTTTTGTTTGTTTGTTTTAAGTAGCACCAGTGTGGAGCCTAACAGGGGACCTGAACACCTGAACTCACAACCCTAAGATCAAGAACTGAGCTGTGATCAAGAGTTAGATGCTTTACCCACAAAGCTACCTACTTTCCCCAAGAAGACCATTTCAAAAGTGACGTCACGTGATTATGTGTGGACTTGGTAGCTGAAGGACAGGTACTTAGAAAACAGTAGAGTGACTGGAATAAGTGGGTATGTGTGAGAGGATACACTAGTTAAGAGCTCACTTTGTTGAATGCTTAGCACCTGTCAGGCATTATTCTAAGGGCTTTAAATATATTAACTCAGTTCATTTTAATCACAACCCTACCAGATGGGTCGTATCGTTAAATCTGTTTTACAGATTAGAAAACTGACGCACAGGAGATTAAGGATACACACAAACACACACATACACAGAAAAAAAATCACTAGTTTTATGTTCTGCTAATGCTAGTTTAATTTTCTAGGAAGTAAGCCAAGCATGCAGGGTAAGAAAAGCCCTCTATATAAAATAATTGCAGGGTAGCTATAATACATAGTTCCCATAAACAGAGGAAAGGGAAAGGAATGTGTAAAGAATGTGAATTGTAGACAACTGGGGGTTAAGTAAACGAGGCTCATGGTTTGGATTCCGGAAATTGATTTAATCAAACTGTAAATATTTAACATGTAGTATTTACCAGACGAAATGCTGAGCAAATATCTAATCTCATTGGAAATTCTTATGCTTAGTTCCCAGTGTTACCTGTGCCTGGTGAATACCTAGTTTCCTTGTGATTGGTACTTTGCAGAGAAATACTGTATAACAACAAAACATATTTATTCTGAAATACGTTGGCATGGCACTAGAAATATGTAAGAATTTGAATTATACAGTAGGATAGCTGAAAACACAAGAGGAGCCCCTCTATCCCTGATTTCTACTTTCTGAACATATTCTATAATAAACTGTAATAAAACGTGGCTTCCAAATGGAAGCTTCATCTGAAATAATCAGCCCTTCACATTAGTTGCTAATAAATTACCTAAAGGGCAACAAAACTTTACAATTTGTAGAAACAAGAATATACCAGGGCCTGTCATGCCATTTTGTTAAAAAAAAAAGGAGATACTTAAAATATCGCTGATATGAGAACTGGTTATCCATGTCAGAAGCATCCTAAATCTATTTACCCAAACCTTAAACTTTTTAATATGTTCTGAATTTCACTGCCTCCACCTCCTCTAGAACTCTGCTTCAGAATGTGTCCCTTCTTAAGCTCTTTGTATCTTCTACCCTTTCCTTTGTTCCTTCCTACTATCCTGTTGTGTTATAACCAACCTTGATTTTGGCCACATCTTCCCATCACCTTTTGTTCACAAACTCAAATACCAATCCACCGTCACTTTCTCTAGTTCTTCACTTTTCAGTAACAGCAGCCCACCATAAAGTGGCTTCCCCCCACCCACCCCAAATAAACCCATTTCTTCTTAGACTTATCGGAGATCTCCTCACTGCCAAACCGGGCAGCCATTTCTGGGACTGATCTCTTTGTAACTGACTTGGCCTCTTTGCAACATTATACACCGTGACCTTTTCTTCTCTTTGCAGCAATCCATCACCTGACTTCTGCATTCTACTCTCCAAGCTTCTTGCTTTACCTTTCTAGTTTCTTCTTCTCAGATCCTGTATGGACTTTGCTTCCTCAGCATATTCAGTAAATGTAGGTGTCATGCAGGGGTGGCCACAGAGTCTTTGCAGCTCCTTCCATCAAGAGATGGAATCTATTTCTTCCTCCCTGAATGGACCTTGGGTCTTGCCGTGACCAGTAGCATGGGGTAAAAACCATGTGCGCAAGTGCTGGAATCCAGGCCTCAAAGAGTCTTGGAGCTTCTGCTTTCTTCCTCCTGGAATGGTGTCCTGATACGGCTGCTTGATGAAAATGTCTGAGATGAAAGACCATATGGAGAGAGAGCGACCTAGCCCTCCAGTTGTCTCGACTGGACCTAATGCTGGGCCAACCTGCTGCTCACTGAGAAAGGTGAGACCAGCAGAAGAACCACCCCCAGTTTACCCACAGAATCAAGACACATAAATTAATTAATTAAAGACTTAAAAATAACAAAAATAAAATTAAAAATAATAATCCAGACCGGGGAAAAAGAGAAGAGACTCTGAATGATAGAGAACAAACTCTGAGTTGACGGGAGTGGGGGCCATGGGCTTAGATGGGTGATGGGTATTAGAGAGGCACTTGTGATGAGCACCAGGTGTTGTATGTTAGTGATGGATCACTGAGTTCTACTCCTGAAACCAATATTGCATGGTATGTTAACAAAAATTTAAATTTAAAAAAATTCTTCAAAAAAAAAGGAATTGACAAATAAGTTGTTTTCAGCCACTAATTTCAGGATGTTTTATTATGCAATAGGTAGTAACTAATAGAAATGACATCCCCCAGCTTCCTGTGACTCATTCCTTGTCTCACTGTACACATATTGTGGATAAGTGTAATACTGTCCACAACATTATCAGTCAACTGTATGCTCATATCCCCAAATCTAAATATTTTGCTCTTGAGATATAGATCCATATTCCCAACTTCTGTTTTTGCATGCTGACTTCATATTTATATTATATAATTCATAGGAACCTAATCACCATGCCACCCCCCCCCCGCCTTTCTCTTCAGCTTAAAAACTGGGATCTTCCTAGATTTTCTCTGTCTCATCCTCCTTTAACAAGCACTCATTAAATCTGTTTTATTCATTCTTCCAAATGTCTTACATATGCACATTTATGTCTATCACCACTGCTATGATTCAGACAACTCTCAGTTTCACAACAGATTACTATAGTAAGTGATTGCATACTGTCTTATTACAAACTTTTGTCCACTTCACATTTGTGCTCCATAGTATTGCCAGGCTGCCATTTTTAAACTGTAAGTCTACCATTATACCTTTCTTCATTAAAACCTTTAAGAGGTTTCCAAGTCTTTTTTCAATCTCTCTCTCTCCCTCTCCCTCTCCCCTTCTCTCCTCTCTGTCTCTGCCTCTCCCTCTCTCTCTCCTGTTTTCTCTGTCTCCTGACTTCTCCTAGGTTCCTTCCATGATTGGATTCCCCCACACCATAGTCAAGCACCCTTTGATATGTGTATTAATATGCACAGAACTAGCTACCTCTAACTTCTTGCTGATCTCTCATAGTTCTGAGGGTTGCCATATATATCACCCTATGGGTTTCCAGACTTGACTAGATCTGCCATGGCTTTGTTTTCATTCTGAGCTTTTCTATAACCTGTTTCCTCACCTGAGGCTAACTCTTACTATTCTTCAAATATCACTTTTGTTAGGAAATCCCCTTATCTTCTCTGAATAATCCCTTTCTTGCCATCCCTGATGGAAATGGGTGCCCCTTATTGATGTGCTCAGTAATAGGAGTTTCTACCTTTCTTTTTTCTAGCATACAGTTAGGTCCTGGAACTAATTGTTCATCTTTGAAGCCTAAGTGCCTACATAGTCAATGTTATGTTTTTCCCCCTTCTTTGTATTTATTTATTTATTGCAGCAAGAAGGTAGAAATGGGTTTGGGGGAAGTAAAAAAAGAGAAATTTTCAGTCAACTAGGGCCTGGTAGTTACAAATGTCCCACCACCTATTTCTGTATATAAAATTCTATTGGAATATAGTCATGCCCATTTAATTATGTATTGCCCATGGTTATTTCATACTAACTGACAGAGCTAAGTAGTTGAGATGGTGACAAAACAGTCCCCAAAACCTAAACTATTGATGATGTGGTCTTTACACAAATGTTTTTCAACTCCTGACCTAGATGATTTACCTGCACAAAAAAATCTACATTTTATTTATCTAAATATGAAGCCATTATTTGAACTCCCATATCTACATAATTCTACACATGACTCTCTAGGGATATAAAAGTCAAAATAATGTAACCTTTAAACAGAAGAAATTTATAATCCCTTAGAAGTGATGGCAATGCTTGGAAGTAATTTCAACCAAGGTAATAATTAAAGGATCACTAAAAGGATGGGCACTAAATGCTTCATGGAGATTGAGTGGGTTTAACAAAAGATTAGTCACCTTGAAGGCCTTGACTGGGAAACCAATGTTTTGCCTTTCGAGCCCTGTTCCAGGTGCAGTAAGCTTCATATTAATCAGTCCCATATAGACGTCAAGAGGTTTCAGAGTAGGCTAGATGAAAGGCTGCTTTCACAGTCCCATCTCAGGTGCGTTGTGTCCAAACACCAGGTGTTTGGAGGTGGAATATTTGGAAACACACAAATTACACCTTGAATTTTTTCACTCTTCATCCTGATGTTCTTCCCTTCCTAAAATTACCTTTGCCATGATGATACAACTATGTTCCCAGTTACTCAGACTCAAAATTATAGTTATCACTGATTCTTTGTTTTTCATATTGATATTTTCTAGTGCCCTAGATAGGCAATCGAATTCATGTAAATTCTACCTCCAGGGGTGCTCATTCAATTAAGCATCCAGCTCTTGGTCTTGGCTCAGGTCCTGACCTAGTGGTTCGTGGAATCAAGTCCTACATCAGGCTATGCACTGACAGTGTGGAATCTGTTTGGGATTCTCTCTCTCCCCCTCACTCTCTGCCCCTCCCCTGCTCACTCTCAAGCTCTCAAAATAAATAAATTAAAAAAATATTTTAAAAAATTCTGCCTCCATAGTGACCTTTTAACAATAATCGCTATCTGAAATGTCTTGTTCATTTATTGTTTGTTTATTGTCTGCCTGTCCATCACTGTACTACCAATTCAATGAGAGGTGAGATCTTGACTATCTTTCTCACTATTGCATCCCTAGCATCTAAAATAACATGTGGCACGTATTACAAGGTAAATAAATATTTATCATTGAATACATGGATTTTTATCAATACTTTAAAATGCTTGCCTTGTACTTTAATAAGAGATTCCAGTTATTATGTCTACTGCATGAAAATACCCAGGGTTTTCATGGCGTCTAGGTGAATGTAAGATCCTTAGGTGAAGATCTAAGGATAGGTATCCTCAGGCTCTACTATGAAATACTGTGGTCTCCCCAAACTAATGCTCTGTTATTGGATATTAAGTACCCTCAGTTAACCATAATTGCAGGGAATTGTAAAGGAAAAGAAAAAGGTTAGAGTAAATGAACATTAGAGCAACTAAAAGTATCTGAGGTGGCTAATTAACCTCCTAGTCATTGGTTGAGAACAGGCATGCACTGTGCAGTATATCAAGAAGCCTTGGCCACAAAACTCCTGTCAAATGTATACTATAATTAGTGAGCATAAAAATTTGCTAAAGTTGGACCACTATTTGCATTAATGAAATTCAAAATATCTACAAAATAGAATAACTCAGTTTTATAAACCGATACACTGATCAATTTAATATGATTATTGGAATGAACAGCAGTCAACTATAATTGACTGTAAATCTAATACTGCTATATAGACACATCCTAAAAATTTTTCTGTACACTTCCTCAATTGTAAAATGCTTTCTTGTTAACAACCCCACCAAGATTATGGAATCTTGCCAATGTGACCATATTTCTCTGTCTGCTTCTCGATCCTTATCTCTTGATTATCCTATCTTAGTCAGTCTACTATTGTGTGATTCAGCCCCCTCCTACATCTTTTTATACATCTTATTGTGTTCCCTACTCTTGTCCAAGCCTGTCACCTAACTGTGGGAGTTTAATAAATGCTATTTAATTATAATGATGCTCCTTTATTTTTTTTTTTACCTCCATGTACTCCTCTTTTACTTCTACTTACGGCAATCAAGAACATTTACTGAGCACCTAATGTACAAAGGAACAGCCTTCTTCCACTGTAAGAGAGCATACTCTCATCTTCTTAATTGCATCATAAACATTGGGATTTTACCTACCCTGTCAAGGACAGTTTCCCATGGAAGAGTGATTTAAAAGAAAGTTCATGCTTGAGATATTTAACTACAGTACTGTTCTCTCAATTAGTTTAATCTCTTAGGAATTAGGTTGTGTCTTTGCATGTCTGGTACAATACCAAATGCAGGGTTTACTAGTCCTAAAGAACTAAAATAAAAAGATAGCTACTCATAACATTCATATATTTGTATTATTAAAGTAAAAATTGTGCATTCAAGTAGCAAATGCTCAATTATTCTTTGTATAATTTGTAAAGTAATCCCATCTTTTTATGAGTGGAAATAAATGCTTTTGAGTTTCACCAGAATACAACCTTTTGTGGTAGAGGTTATGTGACAATGTATCACATTTTAGGTAAAACAAAAGTATACACACACACACACACACACACACACACACACACAAATCCTCCTTTTAATTCTAATTTTAAAAGTTATCTTGAAAAGGTAAGCAAGCAAGACAGGGAAATTAAATTCTACTCTGAAGAGGATATTTTAAAATCATAGACACTTAGAATTAAAGGGATTTTAAAAATCTAATTCAATCTCTCATTTTAGTAGACAAAGATAAGACCAAAATATTTAAATTATGTAACCTTTCTTTTTATTAAAACTTCTCAGGGGCCCCTGGATGGCTCAGTCAGTTAAGTGTCCAACTTCAGCTCAGGTCATGACCCCCCAGTTAATGGGTTTGAGCCCCAGGTCAGGCTCTGTGCTGATATCTAGCTCAGAGCCTGCAGCCTGCTTCAGATTCTGTGTCTCCCTTTCTCTGCCCCTCTTTTGCTTACACTCTGTCTGTCTCTGTCTCAAAAATAAAAATAAAAATAAATAAACTTCTCAAAGACACATAAGAAAATATCCCTTAACCTATGGTATGTGGCACATTGCAAAATCATTACTGGTCTCACAGTTTGCCTCAAAAGAAGTGTGAGGATGGAATCTAAAAGCTTTCTGAATTCAAATACTACATCAAGCTCCAAAGATAGTTTTGTTTTGTTTTCTTTTTTTCTTCTTTTAAGTAGGTTTCATGACCAGCATGGAGCCCAAACTCAGGACCCTGAGTTCAAGAGTCAGACTAAACATCTGACTGAGTCATCAACTAAGCTACCCAGGTGCCCCTCAAAGATAGTTCTGTATAACTTTGATAGACTCATTTCTAATCATATTCAGTAATTTATAATATACTTATTTGTATCTAAGGAGGAAAAGACATGAATGATAATACAGAAGTTCTGAGTTGAGATTTCAAGTCCCAAAATATCATACCATGTTTAAATATTAAAAACTTAGAGAAATGTTCATAGCATTTCAATCCTACAGGCCTGAACAAGGAGTAAATATTTACTGAGTTATTACTATCTTAGTATTGTGTTATCTTTTAAGTATAATTAGATTTCTTCTCACACTAGATGGTTTAAGATTAATACTATTTTAGAGATGAGAAAACTAATTCCTAAATAGGACATACAGAATAATGGTTAGGTGCATGGATTCGAATCCTGTTTCTGCCAATTATTAATGGTTGTACTGCTCTGTGTCTTAATTGCTTCAAATGGAAAATAGGAATAATAATAGTACCTTCTTCAAGGCGTTAAGTATTACGTAAATCATTCAGAACAGTGGCAGATAGTGTTATAAGAAGTGTGAGCAAAGGTGGATTTACCCAGAAGCTAATGAAGCTTAAACATAAACGCTGCCTCATTTGCAAAGTTGTATTCCCCAAAATGATCTTTTTTCTTTTTTTTAATGTTTTTATTTATTTTTGAGAGAGAGAGCGAGAGAGAGAGAGAGAGAGAGAGAGAGAGCGAGAGAGAGCGAGCGAGAGAGAGAGAGAGAGAGAGAGAGAGACAGTGTGAGCAAGGGAGGGTCAGAGAGAGAGGGAGTCACAGGATCCGAAGACAGGCTCCAGGCTCTGAGCTAGCTGTTAGCACAGAGCCCAACACGGGGCTTGAACCCACGAACCTTGAGATCATGACCTGAGCCAAAGTTGGAGGCTTCACCGACTGAGCCACCCAGGTGCCCCCAGAATGATCTTGATACTTGTATTCATAATTGTGTAGTCTATTAAAGAGCAATCCTCCTCCAATTGTCAAACTTAGATTTTCCTTTGCAGGCTATCTTTATTGTTGTTCTTGTATTAAAAAGATTAAATATTTGCCCCAGGGCACACAATCAGTATTGGCGAATGGGAGATATAACCTAATGTCTACTGGAATCATTCCTTCCCTCCCCCTTTCTTCCTTCCTCCCTCCCTTCCCCCCTTCCTTCCCTTCCTTCCTACCCTCCTTTCTTTCTTTTCCTTTTTCTTTCTTCCTTTCTTTTGAGAGAACACAAGCAGGGGTAGGGACAGAGATTCAGGGAAAGAAAATCCCAAGCAGGTTCCAAGAGCATGGAGCTTGACTAGGGCTTGATCTCATGAACCAGAAAATCATGACCTGAGCCCAAATCTAGAGTCAGATATTTAACGGACTGGGCCACCCAGGTGCCCCGGCTGAAATTCTTAATTTTCTGCCAACTGCTAGAATTTTCCCTTTGTCTCCTGAACTATAATTTTCTGATACAAAGAGAATAAATCCTCCTCTCTTGTAAGAAAACAAATATGTCCTAATCATATTTCCCTGTTATCTCAAAAAGAGGAGGCGATGCTCCACACCTTCCAGTGCTATCTGTAGCAGACATTCACCATAATCTGCCAAACCTTACCCACATATGTACATGGCTGCACTGAAGGAACATGAGGAGAAATAAGGGTCTCTCTTGAGAAGAATGAATTACCTTGCTTCTTGGTTTGTTTTCTATCAGAAACCCAGGAAAGTCTATTTGTCAAATAGAGCCCTTCACCATTTGAAAGAAAGGAGCTAAGCCTAGGAGCAGGGATAATGCGGGGGTAACCTTGACTTTAAGGATTCATTCTTTAAGTTACCTATGCACCCACTCAATGCAAATATACTGATGTACTCCTATCCGATCCAAGTACTGTATGGGGACCAGCTGTATTTGAAGAGCGTATGTTGAATTCCTTTATTCATTCAACAGATATTTGAGAACTAATTCACTGATTACCTAGAAAGGAACAAGACTGATAAGGTCCCTGCTCTCACTGAGTATACTCAACAAGAACTTTTTATAGATTTCTTAAGTCACTTTATTTATAAAAACAGAGGGCATTCTAGACTACAGATATAAAGCACTGAGGATAATTTTCCTTGTTTGTCAGCATATTTAATACCCACTGATCATTCTTATTCCTGAAGTATGCTGCTTATCACTGTCAGTGCTGAACATGTACCCAAGGTTCTTTTCTATCTACATGAAGTAATTACTTTTCCCTTGGGTGACCATTCATGTTAGTATTTTTTCTTAAATGATAATAAATATGCAAATGTTCTCTAGAAGGTGTAGAATTATAACAGGTTACACAGCAATGACAATCACAACCTATTAAAAAAAAAGTAAATGTTATAGGTGTTCTGTCTTTTGCCAAAAACATGTCTCTAAAAACTCCTAAGCAAATACACATTAAAGAACATTAGAGAACAGAAGCATGTTGACAGTAGAGATAACATATTGCCTTGTTTTAGAAAACCAGAATGTTAGACACAAAAAGATTCCCTATCAAGGACTGTATCTGCATACACCGAAAGAGGTAAATATATGCCCCTGCTCGACTGTATTCTATTTTCAGAACTAAAATGAAAAGAAGAAAGCCACGCTTCTGTGAATTTTTAGAGCTTTTATCAGATATCTTGGAACTGCATACCAATCATGTAACAGCAAAACTTTGTTATGTAGTCCAGCTAATAAAGATGTTCTAAAGTCAAATTGTTAACAAGCTATAATTTTGAACTTTTTTTCCCCCAAATAGTCCATTTAACAGCGTTTCACCTAGACTTGTTTCATGAATTGATACAGCACAAAATACAAGATCTTACACAGTGAGTTTTAAGTCGGCTGATAGTTGTTTGAGCCAATTCAAGATTTAACCTACAGCTCAATTTCACTGCCTTCCCTACTTTCCCTATATTTTTGCCAGGGATAAAGCATTCCAGTCATTGGTCGTAATGGGCTGTGTGCTGCCAGCTAGTAACTACGTAAGTTACCAGGTATCATCAGGGGAAATCTCTTTCAGAAGATTTCTTAGGAACTAAAAAGAGGCACATACTCAAATATCTGGTATTTCTTAATCCAGTGTCAGGAACATTTTAAGTATTTATTGGAGGTTAGACAAAACAGTACATGATCGCTCTCCATTCTGCCGAATTCACAAAAAACCATACTTCTAATTACAGAGAATACATCCACCTTGCCAGCAACTTTTATCCTAACTGCAAAACTTAATTCTTCGTTCTGATAAAGTATTTGTGCCATTGTTACTACAATTAGAAATTTTGAAGCGGTTAATTCTGATTATCAACATCAAGATTTTAGATTGTCTCCATTTTATTTATATGAAAGTTAGACATGAAAAGCATCCAAAGTTTGTGTGCCAAAATATAATCATCTGTGATCATTCATTATTCTCAAATTGCCAAAAGACTGTTGAAATTTAAATTCTTCTTAAAATTTAGGAAAGATTATCTGATGGGGTAGGATTACCTTGGTGTCCAAATCCATAAAATTATGTCTATTTATTTGGGTTTTAGATTTTATCTTTTATGAAGTATTCATTTTTATACAATACCTGATGACCTCAAAGGATGAACAGAAAGTAAAATAGTAACTATGTTTTTATAATGTAATTTATAAAATTATATAAATAACTGTATTACCAGCCCGTACCATGCCCAGCACCGTCCTACGCATAACACACAATGGTAATTAGACAGATATGACACTGCCCTCTCTAAGCTTTACGGTTTATATTTTCTAAAAGATTTCATGCCTCATACTTTGAAAAGACAGAAAGAGAAGAGATCCAGAAAAGTTCAATAAAAACTTTGTCAAAATTTTATGATCTCAAATTTCTGATATTTCTTCCAGTAATCTGTATTTTTTTTCCTGCTGACAAAGATGCAATTATGTTCAAGTAGTTCTTTTACTTGTATAAGTTATCAAAGGTTATACAAATGCTCAAATTCTTCCTTTGCATTCTACAAGGAATCTTATACTATATATTTGAGGAATGCCTTATCAGACGAATGTTTTGTCATCAATCACATTTACTATCAAAGATGAATCACCTGTCATTTAAGGAAAGATATTTAGTTTCTATATGTCCAAGTAAGATTATTTAAATCATTATGGACGGCAATAAACAAAATGATAGACTTAATCATGTATCTAAGTTTCACTTGTAGTTTTTCACTTTTGAGAAGGTTAAAAAGAAACAGAACAAAACAAAAATACCTCATTCTATAGCAATAGTAAACAATGAAAAAACTAAAAATATATTCTATTTCAATACACCACTTGGCTTATGTACTTCTTAGTTTGAGACATCCATATTTTTATCTCTCTGACCTCTGCTGTGGCTTAAATCTCTCTTAAGGATTGGAAAAATACAAACTCGTAATAGGAAGCACTCAATCATTAGAGCAACTTACACATACCCTCACTTTTACCACTTTCATCAAAACACGTTCAAGGAAAGCATCACCTTTGGGAACATGATTCCATTTTGTCAGAGAAACTTGAAATGCTACTAAACTTCTCATTTTTTATTGTCCTTTTTTTCCATTTTTTTTCATAATTTTGTATAGAAAACATCATATTAAAAACTGTTTGTATACACACTTCCCTGAATGAAAGTTAGCTTAATGGTAGATGGTACAGTGGCAAAATCAAGATGGCGAAAGTGGACGTGCACTTCCCTGGGGAAACTCTTAGGGGTGCACACAAGGTTATGTTGAACTGTTATTTGGCTTGCCAATGAGAGAATTCTAGAATTAATAGTAATCAAAATAAAAAACACAACACACACATGCAACAGCCCTGAACTACACAGGTAGTTCGCATTCAGAAAGATCAGCATTCCAGAAACATAACTTGTTTTATAAAAAGCCATGAGCTTTCCGCCAAGTGATTTTTATATATTTTGATGGCACTTAAACAAACATACCTCAAACACAGTACTACTGAATAATCACTTTAAAAAAAGGAAGACTTTTCTGTTGGCAAAAGAAGCCTTCTCGAATTTTTTTTTAATGCACTGACATCATGAAAATACAAACTTATTTTTAATAACCATTACTAATATATTTGTTCAAAATAGACATATTTCTTTATTGTAACCTATAGTTTCACTAATTACCAGAAATGCCATATTTGTGATGCATTACCAAATTATTATCAAATAAGACAGGTTTAGAAAGTTTTGTAGGATTGATTATTGTTGTTTTAGTTTCTCAAGAAAACTTAATCAACTAAGTCATGGATACATTTGGAATGAATTAAAAACATATTTAAGCTCAAAGTGTGGAGATTTACTTTAAAATTGTATCACTATATATTATCATGCAGACACTTTAAAATGATTGTATCATTTCCTACCATGTAATTGTATGCTTTTACGTTTCCCCTAAGTAAATTATGACAAGTACAAACAGGCATGCTGGAAAGAAGAGTTACAGAAAAGCCCTTATTCCAAAATAAATATATTAAAAGAGTAAAGCCCATGTCTAAAATGATCCTTACATTGTTTTGGCATAAAAATGTAACGTTTGAGGTGTTAATAAAATACTTAATAGGGCTGAAACACACATACTAGCTCAATAAAAATCAGCGTGTAATAGAGAGAGAGAGAAAAACAAAGGGAGAAATACATTTATTTACACACACTGTTGGCATTACAGGCTTGAAATAGCAAAATAAATCAAACCAAAGTAAAATTGTGATAATGCAGATTAAGGCAGAAAGCTGACTGAATCCT
This sequence comes from Suricata suricatta, assembly GCF_006229205.1. Taxonomy (NCBI): domain Eukaryota; kingdom Metazoa; phylum Chordata; class Mammalia; order Carnivora; family Herpestidae; genus Suricata; species Suricata suricatta. The sequence goes on along the minus strand of NC_043709.1, from coordinate 32,305,251 downwards.
CCTTTAGTGCCTACAACCACCTAAAGTTCTCAAAAATATCTGAAAGAATCAGCCCACAGAAAGTTTCTCCTCTACAAAGTATTTTCACTTTGGGAACTTTCCAAGTTTCAGGAATGCCCCACTCAAAGGGGAGCCAAAGCATTGTATCAACAGCTGTGTTTTTTGTTCTAATTAGTGGCTAATAAATTCTAGTTCTATCTTCATCAAAAATTTAACCCTTCCTATGACATGCTAAAATTCTGTCTGAACCAAAATGAAACGTGTCTCCCACTGCTCTCAAATATTCCAGGCAACACAAAGAGAGATTCTACAGATGCTAGTTGTGGAGCCAGGACTGGCCAAAAGAGTAACAAAAGGAATAATTTTGTTGTTGTTATTTTCAATGATCCTTACAGTGGCCACCGTGATCACCGTTACTGGAATAATATCCTCACCAGTTGAATATATATACAAAACCTTATTTCCTGGAGCTTTTTCCCCTAAGAATAGTTTTCATCATAATCTAATTGCAACAAAACACGTACTTTCACACAGAAGCCCCCGAGTATAGGCACGCTGAACTTTACCTGTTCTTATGCCGAGTCTTCAGCAGATTTCTTCCAAAGGGAGCCATGGTCCCCCAGGCAAGCAAAGAGCAACAGCCGTATCTCAGAGTTATCTGGGGGTGGGGGTGGAGATATCTGGATTTCGAGTTGAAGGGAGGAGGGCTGGAAGCTTCCTCTTCACCTCCTCAGACGGTCCTGACTTTCAGCTCATTAGCAGCCGGCTCAGAGAGTTGCTGGTAGTTGTGCAATTGCTGCCCAACTTTGAACTGCTGGATTGTTGTGGCTGCTGAACCTTTGGAGACCTGCCCAGCTTCAGCCTCGAAGAAGGCGTTTGGAGGCAGGGGAAAAAAAAAAGGAGGGAGGGGGGAATGTGTGTGTGGGGGGGGGATCTATTGTGTTCTGTAGTTATTTGCAGACTTGTTAAACTTTAAGACCTGCCAACACCACGGGCATGGTAATACCCATTTCACTCCGTTTGGAAATTTCACTCCATTTGGAAACCCCCCTCCGCCGCTTTCCACACCCAACCACACGAGGTGAACTGAACACATAGAAAAGGATTAAAAGTAAATATCCCCACCTTGCAACCAGCTCCAGTCTCTGCGAAGTAATCCGATCGTGGCAAGCAAGAGTGAAGGCCAAGAACTTTCTGTCTACTGATTCGACGACGCCAAATTCCCCTGCCTGAGGGGTCAGGGCTCTAGAATACGTGGAGGAGGAGCGGAACCGGACCCTGCATCTAGGTGGACTCAGAAAAGCCCCCCCGAGTTCGTGACCCTAAGAGTTTCCCCCAGCTCCAAGCCTCCACGCTTTCCAAGTTCATTCTCCAAAAGTTGAGGGACCTAAGAGACCAGAGGGCGCCCGGGCTGATCACCGCGTGCACAGGCAGTCAGAACCGGACCGGAGTCGGGTCCGACTCCGGAGGTGTTACTGAGCCTTTGGGGCTGTGTGAGTTTGAAGGCAGAGCCAACTGTTTGCAACTGCCTCTCAACAAGTGAGCTGAGAGCGGACGCACTTGGGAGTTCAAGGAAATCAAAGTGCGCGGTGAAAGTCTAGGGCTGAGAGGAAGCATCACCTGGTCCTACGCGAAATCGAACCCACGACCCGCGCAACCGCGCCAGAGCTGGGCGGGAGGCCCGGCGCAGGGGCCATCCAGTGCCCTGCGCTCCCCACGCGGCAGGAAAGCGCCGTCCAGGGCCCAGGGCTCGCATAACTTTCCCAAGGACATCTTTTCCAGGATTTAGGGGCCGCCACCAACTCCTTTCCGGCTGGCCCAGGTCCGCCCCCATCATTTCCCCTCCTCCCACCGACGCCAGTCTTCCAATCCTCGGCTTCCCAGGCTAGGGGAGGGAGCCAGGAAAAGGAAATGTAAGTAAGGACTGTGGGTTCACTCTGGCTCACACTTCAAGCTAGCGGATCTCTGGGCCTTGGCAAAGAAGCAGGCACACTTTCTTTGAGTCCCTCTCACCCCCAACAACAGCAAACAAAAGTGATCTTAAAGGTTTCTATAATTTTTTATATGCATTGACTTAGACAAGATTTTACACACCTCAAAAAAATCACCACCCCAATAGTTATTATCATCGTTGCTCTCTAGTTTTATGTATGTATATTTCTACATGTATATAAACATATATGCATTATATGACTATTTTAAATTTGTTATGTATTTTCTATAATAGAACATAAATATTATCTATAAATCCCAAATTGTTGTAAATTAGAAAACATTACTAAAGCTAATGCCTCAATTCAATGACCTTTTTGTTCTATTACTGGAAGAATGGATACTTTTAAGAAAATATACTCATCTTTTAAATGGATCTATGATAGTGTTGCCAGAAAAATCCTTTAAAATCCCGAAAGCCGTAATGATATATTTTGTTTTATACATATATGTTACATACACACCCACATACCCACACACTCACATACACACACACTTTATATACAACATAAATAAACTTGAGTATACTTTGGTTTCAGTTTTTCATTTCATTTTATGAGCACATCACAAAAACAATGTTTTAAACTATTATGGATGATTGCCCTGTTGTTCTAAATTGTGCAAAATATAATCCCCTAAATCTATACTGGTTACTTATTAATATAGTGATTGCAGTCAATTTACAAAGAATTTTGGATTTACAATATCTGTGTTTCCTGTAGTTTCGGTTCTCCACCCTTATTAACATTACTTGTGTACATAATCTTCACATAAAACACTTTTCATTAAGAGAGTTTTAATAGAGCGAGAGGAAACATTACATCTTTATTAGCATAATCTTATGTTGAGTTTCAAGTTAGCACAGATGAATCTCATTTAGGATGTTATTATTCCTCACATAAAATATTCTATTAATACTATTCATGACAAGTGCTTTGATGGGTAAGAATTAAACACAAAGTGTTAATGTCCTTTAGACATTAGAAGCTGAAAGGAATAGAAAACATGGGCACTAATATCTAAATACAAAAATAAGCAAATAACAAATTAGAAAAATAATAAAACTGTGTTCTAAAATATCAACGTTAGGGGTACCTGGGTGGCTCAGTCAGTTGAATGTCCTACTTGGACTCAGGTCATGATCTCATGATCTCATGGTTCATTGATCATGGTTCATGGGTTCAAAGCCACACATCCACACACGGGTTAGCTGCTGTCAGCCTGTGAGTGCCAAGCCTGCCTCGGATCCTTTGGCTCCCTCTCTGCCCCTCCTCCTCTTGTGTTCTCCCGAAAATAAATAAATATTAAAAAATATAATATAATATGACATGATATTAACCTTATAAGTTATCAGACATTATATAGGTAAAGTGAAATGATGTCTTATTTTGTACTTACCAAATTGCATGATTTTTAAATGATGAGGCCCAACTCTGTCACTATGATGATCAGAGTGGCCTCCTCCTCATGAGTAATGCAGATAGCCCTACCCCTTGTAAAAATGAATTTGGCTATCTATATCAATAACCTTCAGAATGTTCAAACTCCTTTATCTGAGTTTAATGTCATATGAATTTTTTCCAAGGAAATGATCGCTTTCATAAAAAGCATTATGCTTATTGATATTCATTTGAGAACTAAAAGATATATTGCTTACAAAAGGTTGACACATAGTATTAAACAAAGCACTATCTTTCTGTACATGGTAGAGAATAGTATGAAAAATTAGCTCAGCTTGAAAATAAGAAAAACTAAGGAATGTAAGTCCTTTCAGTGATACAGTGGAGCAGTGTAACTCCAAAGATTATCCAATTCTCTGGAATAATGCATTTTTTAAAACTTACTATTCAGTATTGTTTGGGACCAGACTCTGTAAGTTAGGTGTCAAATTGTTTTTTGGTATTTTTTTTAGGTTTTTGCAAATGAATTTTGTTCAGAAAGCAATACAAATGATTTTGTCTGGTAGAAAGATAACACAAAGGTTATGGTTTTATTATCCTCTTGGATATCAAACAATTTGATACCCAACCTATTTTAATTTCAACATTTTTTCTTGTTATTCTTTGAATTTATTTATTTTTTGTTGAGAGCAAGACAGCATGAGTGGAGAAGATGGGCAGAGGGAGAAAGACAGAGACTCCTCAGTAGGCTCCAGGCCCAGCAAGGGCCCCCTACACAGTACTTGATCCCACGACCCTGGTATCATTACCTGAGCTGAAAACAAGAGTCAAACCTTCAACTGACTGAGCCACCCAGGCACTCCATGCATTTCAATTTTTTTTTTAATTTACACTTTTAATAACTCTGTGCTTACATCAGGTTTTTTTTCTTCTGAACGAATAAAAGTCTTCATAGAAGAAAGGTGATTATTTATCTATGAAATCCCTACCTTTCTTAAAAGGTGTAATGTGTAAAAATGAGTTTTGATGGTAGAGAATAGTTAGAATGTCCTTTCACTTATCTATGAATATGAAGCTTAGGCAAAATAAGGAGGTATCTATTACTTTACATATCTAGATTAACATAAGAAAAATCAACAATGGAAGTTGGTACATTATACGTAGTGAAAGAATGAATGTTCTCCAATCAAAGGAAGATTATGTAATCTGTGGTTGAGTTGATGTCAATGGCTAAACAGTGTTGCAGTATGTATTCTGATGGAAAACCTGTTTTGAAAGGGCAAAGAAAGAAATGAAGAAACAAAATAATTGTGTCCATTCTTCCTCTAGTAAACCCAGCTTCTCTTTGTATTAGGATGCTTTTTTTTTTTTTAACTGAATTTTTCCCAGTTGTTTTGAGATACAATCAGCATGCATCACTGTATAACTTTAAAGTGCACATCAAGATGGTTTGACTTATAGATAATTGTGAAATAATTACCACAATAAGTCTAGTTCCCATCCATCAACTCATATAAATACAATAAGAAGAGAAAGCAAAAAAGAAAAAGTAAATATTTGTCCTTCTGATGTGAACTCTGAGGATTTACTCCCACAACAGCTGTCATGCATACCTTAGAGCAGTGTTAACTAGAGTTATCATGCTGTACGTTATGTGCCCTGTACCACCGTATCTTGTAACTGGAAGTTTGTACCTCTTGACCACCTTTTTTTCCAATTCCTTCTTCCTCTATTGCCCCCTACCTCATTTCTCATAACCACATTCAAGGCTTTTTGTTATTATATGAACTTCTCTGCCTTTTAGCTCTAGCACATATGATTTAATTTAAAGAGTAGTAGATACAGGGATTAAGATCATGAGTTTTGAGGCTACGTTGACAGGGATCCATGTCATAGCTCTTCCACTTTCTGATTAAGATCTTGGATAAATTACTTAACTTAAGCCTCAATTTTCTGATCTCTAAAATGAAAAAACTATATAATAATGTCTTCTCATTTTTCATTAGATGTAAATTTTAAGAGATTTTTTTCAAAAATACTGATTTGTGCCAATGTGTTGTATTCTTATTACCTGGAATTACTCTTCACATTTGAATGATTACTTTGGCTTACTGGTATAGTTATCATACACATCTGTGCTGGTAAGAGCCAGTTTTCCCCAGGGCCTGCATAAAAAAATGAAACAAAACATACACACACACCACAGTAGAGCTGAGACGCTAGACCTTGGATTATATATAGATACTTGACTCTGAGCTCATTTGTCACCACTTACACGGTAATCCATAAGAAAATAGCACACTACATGACTTGTTATAATCAATCAGTTTACCTAGTTTACTCAAAAGCCCATTCTCAATTAACGGAAAAATAGATATGAAACCTGTTTTTTGGGGGGGACAACTGAAGACTCAGAAGTAATTAAAATTGAGCAGAAGAGTAAAGTCAGAACTGGAATGAGAATCTTCGGACTATCAGGACTTGGCAAATGACACTCTACTCAGTAGAGCATTGTTTGTAGTGGAAGGTAGAAAACCACCCCCCAAAGTTAGTAGAGAATAAGTAGCTAAACTGAACTCCAGAGGCATTATAATTATTATTACCCCAATGAGTAACCATCTTCTGAAATTCCTCCTGTCTTAAGTTGTTCCTGGTAATAGAAATCATGTCTAAAATTGGAATGGATGTGACTTTTCTCACAGAATCATTTGAGTAATGGAGTTGGCGTCATGAGTTGTGAAATAACCTATTGAAAAGGTTAGAAATAAGTATCTTGTATTGTTTAGGAAAAGCCCAGAAGCAGAGATTTCATTTCAGCTCTAGAGTTCTATCTTCTTTGCTTCTCCAGAAAAGTTTAGAATGGCACTTGTAAGCTTTTGTAGGACGTACATAACAATGCGTCTAATTAGTCATTCAGCTTCAATAGGTGGCTCCAAGCTTTTAATTAATTAAACAGTATTTGAATAGCTGACTAGTTGGGTGTTGGCCAGATATGTGTGTCCTAAATAAAAGGCCACATTTCTTCACTTACTAGCCTTGGCTTTTATTAACCCTAATGAGATAAAGTGACAAACCTGTACAAGGGTGGTTGCTACCAAAAATTGCTCAACTTCAAAGAAAGTGTTGTGAAACACAGATACTTTAATAAAATTAAATGGGTGCATGTCAATGTATGAACACCCTCAAATATACATTCACCTACTACACGAAATAATAGAATCTTTATGTTATGTTGTAGTGCTTTGCCCAAATCACTTTTATGTCTGATATCTCGTAGTTATAATCTGATCAGTAAAAAAAATATTATTCAATTTTATGAATAAGTCAACCAAGGTTTGAACCATGGGATTAACTGATTTCACTATTGCTCAAAACAAAGAATAGTTAAACTGGAATCAAAGACAATTTTAGAGTAGGTAGGAAACATAGATTGCCTCTATTTCAAATCTCTCATTATATAAATGGAGAACTTGGACCTCAGAGAAAATGTTCTTGCTCATGAACATGTGTTAGCATAGAGTGAACCAAGAATAGAACCTGCGGACTATGTTAATAACTCAGATATAGGTTGTTAATTAACATATGAAATAGAACAAAATAAAAATCTAGGGACTAAAACAGACCTTAGAATCCATCCATGTCAAGACTCATTTTTATGCTAAAAAAAAAAGGAGTTTGAATACAGAAGAGAATAAATGAATTTCCGAACTTCATACTTCACACAGTAGTAAGCTTTAAAAGACAATTTTCAGTATTCTTTTTAAATCATATAACTATATACTCATTCTCTTTGCAAATATTTAAATAACTTGGGTTAAAATTTCAAAGGCTTAAATGCCCTCTATTTCTAGTTTTATAAAGAAAGGAAATAGTTCTAATCCATTGACAAAAAATTTCATGAACTCATTAAACATTAGTACAATTAAAAAAAGTAAGTCTTATAAAGATACATGATGTGTAAAAAACTAGATATTTGTTCTTTAAATGTTAATGTGTCAAAGATGAATGATTTTAAAAAGTCATAACTTTATGAACAATTCATGAACTTTATTTTCCTAACTAACCTCAAAAAGATAGAATGCACACCTAATATGATTCTTGTGACAATTAGAATAGGTTACATACACCATTCTAAGCACATAGTACATGGCCAATAAATGTTAGCCCAATCCCTTGCAGTTCCTGCCACTTTGAGTTTGTATGACTCAGTTTAAGATTATTATGCTGGAATGAATTGTTTCTACACAGAATTAGGATCACTAATTTTCTTTTCCTACCTGTTCAACTATTCACACTTGAAATTATTAGAATTATTACATGTGAGGAAATAAAGTTGATGATCAGTCAGGGTGTCTGGGAGGCTCAGTTGGTTAAGTGTTCACTTTAGCTCAGATCAGGACCTCATGGTTTGTGGGTTTGAGGCCCGCGTTGGGTTGGGCTCTGTGCTGACAGTTTGGGCTCTGTGCGGACAGCTCGGAGCCTACTAGGAGCCTGGAGGCTGCTTTGGGTTCTGTGTTTCCCTCTCTCCTTTTCCCTCTCCATCTCATGTTCTGTCTCTCTCTGTCTCTCAAAAATAAATAAACATTAATTTTTTTTAAGTTGGTGATCAGTCTTCAGGTCTGACTAGGTTATAGATACCATCAGTAAATATTAAAGATGAGTAAGCATTTGTACAGGGAAAATAATTTGAATATTCTTCAATACAGAGCATTTAAAAAATGTTACAAAGAATAATCATTTGTTGGTTTAAGACCCTGGGGTTTACTTCAAATATTATTAATGCCCAAAATAAAAATCTTCTCTCTGCTTTTCCCCTTTGAAGTGCATCATGTAAGAGATTAAGATTAATTTGTGGTGATTTGAAGTGAATATTACAAATTAACAGATGTTAATGATTTTTTAAAAATGTTTATTTATTTTGAGAGAGAGAGAGCGAGAGCACGAGCACAAGTGGGAGAGGGGCAGAGAGAGAGGGAGAGAGAGACTTCCAGCAGGCTGTGCACTGTCAGCTCAGAGCAAGTCTGATGTGGGGCTCCATCTCAGGAACCCTGAGATCATGACCTGAGCTGATATCAAGAGTCGACACTCAACTGACTGACCCACCCAGCATTCCTAGATGTTGATGGTTTTTAACAAAGGCTAAAAATAGTGACGTTATTAGTGTTAAAAAGATACAAACATAACCTTAAATTTGCCACTCATTGCTTCTTACCATGTATTATTTATGTTTAAAAAACACATTGACTTGAAGCTAGTTATTTGATACAATAAATGTTTATTAGATGACTAGAGTATTGGAAGGTACTGATATAAAACCTATTCAAAGATGAGAAGGCACAGTTTTATTTTTTTTAATGTTTATTTTTATTTCTGAGAGACAGAGAGTGAACAGGGGAAGGGCAGAGAGAGAAGGAGACACAGAATCTGAAGCAGGCTCCAGACTCTGAGCTGTCAGCACAGACCCCAACACGGGGCTCAAACCCATGTACAGTGGTGGCATGGGAGGGAAGCAATTGAAATCTATTAAGGATGGTTGAGGGAAATTATAGTAAGTCTGAGAAGGAAACATTAGTATTGCTATTTCATAGCAATTATTGACAACCATAATGGTTTAAAATTATAATACAATTACTTACCTGGCCTTTGGAATTTTTTTCTTAATTAATACTTAATAAAACATGTATTCATTAGATTTAAGAATGTTTTAGTTTTTAAACTTATTAAAGATTATGTGAATATAAGTTTAATTCACTATACCAGCAGCCATCTTTCCATATGATATGGAGAACATATTAGCTTCATACGTATCAAAACACTAATACCAATTGTTATGGGTTGAACTGTGTCCTCCCAAAATTAATATGTTGAAGCTCTAATCCCCAATGTGAATTAATCACATAGGACATTAAGGAATTATCTAAATGAGGTTATATGAGGTCACAAGGGTGGGCCCTAATCTAATAAGGCTAGTATCCTTATAAGAAGAGAATGGGACACAGAGCTCTTGCTCAGTGCAAACACACACAGGAAAGCGTTATATGGACACAGAAAGAAGGTGGGAGTTTACAAGCCAGGATGAGAGTCCTCACCAGAACTGAATTTGCTGTAACATTGATTATGAACTTCTCGTCTCCAGAACCCTAAGAAAATAAATTTCTATTGCTTGAGCTATGCAGTCTGTGATATTTTGTTATGACTGTTCAACCAGACCAATATAATAACTACATGAAGCATATGAACTTGGACTCTGACAGTTCAACCAGAGTAATATAACAGTAACATGAATGAAGCATATGAACTTGGACTAATTTTCCTTAGGCAGAACATCACAGTACCTTTTCCTCTTTGGGACAAAGAAAGAAAAGCTACCTCCTGTAATATCACTTTGTATTTTGGGAGAAGAGGTCGGTGAGTTTGTACCTGGATCTAGGAGCCTCCTGGGAAGCTCAAAGCTCCCAGTCCACACCTTTCTTTGAGACTCAATGTTATAGACTTTTGCAATGAATAAAAGTGCCATTCTGGACGGAAAGGCTACCAGAGTCGCCAAGGGTGATTCAAATCCAACTGTCAGGAAGTTTGCAGGTTGTATCCTGCTCAATAGGATACTTTATGTAGCCTGGTAAGGGAAGACTTTTTCTGGAAAAGTTTAAAGTCACAGCTGCCATAGGTTTTCAAACTCTAGCTAAGTATGTTAGTGTAGGTTTGGAAGAAATGTATGATTCTCAGAGTTGTTTTTTGTACATTTTCGGGGGTCTGAGCCTGTTTACAGTGGGCACAAATCTGAGTTTGTGGATCCAGTCTTTGAAGCCAAAATTTTGTGATAGCAAGAGAAACAAGGGCAGGTAAAAAGTTAGAGTGCAAGTAAGTTATTCACATTTTTAAAAAATAATCAATCCCCTTTACAAATGCACCAAAAACAATAGGACACCTAGGAATAAACCTAACCAAAGAGGTGAAAGACCTATACTCTCAAAACTATAAAACACTGATGAAATAAGTTGAAGATGACACAAAGAAATGGACAAACATTCCATGTTCATGAATTGGAGGAACAAATATTGTTAAAAGGCCTATTTCACTCATGACAATCTACCCATTTAATGCAATCCTTATCAAAGTGCCATCAGGAATTTTCACAAAGCTAGAACAAACAATCCTAAAATTTTTATAGAAACACAAAAGACCTCGAATAGCCAAAACAACATTGAAAAAGCAAAGTGAAGCTGGAGACATCATAATTCTGGACTTCAAATTATATTACAAAGTTATCATGATTAAAAGAGTATGGTACTGGTACAAGAATAAACACTTAGATCAATAGAATAAAAAACTCAGAAATGAAACCACAACTATATGGTCAATTAATCTTCAACAAGCAGGAAAGAATATCCGATGAATTTTTTAAAATATAAGACATCTTCTGGGATGCCTGGATGGCTTAGTCAGTTAAGCATCCAACTCCAGCTCTGGTCATGATCTCACAGATCGTGAGTTCAAGCCCCACATCAGGCTCTGTGCTGACAGCTTGGAACCTGGAGCCTGCTTTGGATTCTGTGTCTCCCTCTCTGTCTCTGCTTCTTCCCAGCTCATGCTCTGTCTCTCTGTCTCACTCTCAAAAATAAATCTTAAAAATCTCTTTTTAAATAAGCCATCTTACCATAATAAATGCATGGCAATAAATTATGATTTTAAAGATGCTAAAGCCAAATACAATATTTCTGAATGCAGACACCATCCAGAGTGTTCCAGTTTGAGATCTTACTATAACAATAATGGATTAAGGAGAGCTATTTAAGGCCGCCTGACAAACTTCACTGAAACGTAATTAAATTCATTCTTATATATAAATACATAATGACTTAGTCAAAGAGATATTAGCCAGCTCCTGAAATGTAGTAAAATAAAAAGAAGTGACTTTCCCAAGCAATGTCAGTATAAGTACCACGCATCCCCCAAATCAACATATCAGATCTTGCTGTCGTAGACTCTGCCTGGATCTATAGCTGGGGGGTCGGGAGTTTGGGCTTTTGAGCCAGACTCCATCTATTTGAATCCTGCTACCACTTACTAGTTACTCAAGCTCTCTGTGCTCAGTGTCTCTGTGTGTAAAACATGGATTATTGTGGTATGTACCACATCAAAATGCTGTGAGAAAGTAATGGCTTAATAAATATTGGCTATCATTCCTGTGAGGATAAAATATTAGATTACCAGAGCTTCATGCCAGAAACCATTCTTATCATTTAATGGTCTCTGTGCTGATTTCATTCTCACAGAACAATTGCTGATTATAATAGACGTGTGTGCAATGGAAGAATCCTTGGCTTGAGGGTGTGAGAGCAGACACTGTGAGAGTTAGAGACCTTAGAATAATTTAAGAAATTGCTATTTTGATTAAAGTACTTTATCCTCTGGTGAGTTCAGTAATTATGAATTAGTTGCCTGGAATGTTAGTATATCTAGAACTGAGACGTGATCTCTGGGTACCAAACATGGCAAACTCACCAAGATAGTTGCCAACCAAACAGAGCCATTGGCAGTGAGGGCAATTAGAATATTCTTTTTTTTTCACCAAGAGATTTTTATTTCTGATTTTCTCTTTGCAAACAGTGTAAAAGAACCATCTCTCACTTACTCACTGTTTAATTTCCAATTTTTAGCTCAGTGCTTGACAAAAATATGATGTCAACAAATATAAATTGAATATATTAACTAAAATGAATGACCACTTAAAAACCAGAATCTTTTATCAGGTTGTCTGCTGTTTACATTTACCTTGTTTTAGTCAACATGTTACTTAGAGAGGTATTTCAGTGATGGTCCCATTTAATTCAGTTCCAAATATTAAATATTTTGCTGTGTTTTGTAATTCGAGCAGGCACTGAAGAGTGGAAGATGAGAACAGGAGAAAGGAAAAGCATCTAGCTCTTTGAGGGAACCTCCTTCCCTTGCTTGAGGATGATAAGTTGCAGTAATGGTGTAGATACTTATGTACACTGCCAGTTCTGGGTACAGCCGAGTTATGGATATCAGGTTTACTGTCCTGACATAAAAAGTCAGCAGAATAAGATCAAATATAGAAAACAACTTTTGGTAGTTTTTAGGAAAAGCATTGCATCTGACTATAATTCCTGAAAAAAAGCTTACTGGTGAGCTGAGTCCCTCGTTCACCCTCGTTTTTCCTCCAAGCACTTCTCAAACCGCAGCAGCAGGAAGAAGCCCCCAAAAGGAAGACAGCGACCTCGTGGGATAAAGCGAACGGTGGTCCCATTTTGGAACTGCTGAGGCTGCTGGTATTCTGTGGCACAAGGTAGCAGAAATAAGAGAGTTGTACAGAGAAAGAGTTTCAAAAGTCTGTATATGTCAAACTTTTGGCTAAACACAAAGCAGTGGTACAAGGTTTGACTCCACAAGTCTACCACGGAATAATTGTGAAAACTGAGAAAAGAACAGAGATTCTAGAAGTTGCTAGGTGTTGGGAGAAACTTGATTTCCAAACCACTAGAGGCCGCACTTTGAGAATAAGAATGATGCCCAGGCACCTGGGTGGCTCACTCGGATATGCCTCAGACTCTTGGTTACAGCTCCGGTCATGATCTTGCAGTTTGAGAGTTTGAGCCCCCACATTGGGCTCCACGCTGACAGCTGGGAGCGTGCTTGCCTGCTTGGAATTCTCTCTCTCCCTTGCTCTCTGCCAGTCTCTCTCTCTCTCACTCTCTCTCAGAATAAATTAAAAAAATAAAAAACATTTAAAACAAGAACAAGAATGATGCCTGAAAGCAGTGGTCTCAACCCTGGTCCTCAGGACAGCAGTGTCGGCATCATGTGAAAACTCAGAAAGGCTAATTCTCTGACTCCAACCCTATCTACTGCATCAGAAATTCCGCAGATGGGATCTGCCACTCTCAATCAAATTAAAGTTCACAGGAAAACTAGGAAATGTTTTTAAATGAATGGTAGTAAGAATACAAGTTATCAAAATTAGTGGAAAATCGCTAAGATCATGATTTGATGGAAATTTATAGATTTGTGTTTATATTATAAAAGAAAAGGCTTAAACTCAATATTCTAAGACTAATATTAAAAAAAAGAAAGAAAGGAATTATCTAAGCCAAAAGGAAATAATAATAACACTGAAAATCAATAAAATAATGGAAAAAATTAACACAGCCAAAAGTTGGTCATTTGAAAAGATGAATAAAACTAAAAATTCTCTAACAAAATTCATCAAAAAAAAAAAAAGAAGAAGAAATAAAAACACAAACGATGTAAGCAATGAAAAAGAGAATGTTGCCATAGATCCTCCAGTACAGGCAATAATGAAGAAATATTGTGAGCAAATGTCATCATATTGTCAGAATTTGCAGACAGTTTTCTAGCATAATCATAATGGAAGACAATTATTGAGATGTGTTAGTCTTCGTATTTATGTTCATTTAAACTGTTGATTCTCCATGTCTTAAATAATATGTGGGACTCCCTCAGCATCTTGCAAACTCACATGAACAGACTTAAAATAAGTACCGGATGACCTTTCTGTCATCTCCCATGATTAGTTTTGGATAAAAGATAGATTATATAAGATAAATAGATCCTATGAATAAGATGATATTTGTTTTTTAGAAGTTCAAAATTTGAACTTCCCCATCAGGCCAAGGTATTTTTACAGGTAGATTCTAACCAGAAATAAAACAAGAATACAACCTTATATAAACTTATCAGAATATAGAAGAGAAAAAATCATCTGACCTCATTTTATAAGGTCGGAAAAACCCGATACTAAAATTAGTCAAGTATACTCTAAGAAAACAAAAAGAAAAACTACAGGCCATTATCTCTTATGAAAAATTCATTAACTTTTACACTTAAGATCTATGTCTTTCATTGTATGTACATTATATCTCAATTAAAAAACAGGCCAGAGGGAGAAAAGTTATATATTGGACTATCATCAAGGGATCTTCAATTTGGAAAGCAATGGATCTTTGGAAAGAAGAAGTTTACATAGAATCTCTGAGATGGAGTCCAATTTAAGATTTTGTGAACAGATACTAGAATGATCTAAAGAAATTAACATATTAAATGTCAAGTAGGAAGTTAGAGGACAGGGAAAATTATAAATGAGATGAGTGTTTATAGCTTACAGTCAGATGCACAAGTTAACCTATTGAATGCTCGGTCCATACATGCTTTGTGATATATGATACCCATATATAATTTGTATTGCCATGTTTTAGACAGTAATTACTATTTTTATATTTACTGATGATGAACAATGTTCAGAGAGTTAAAATTTAAAGCCATAACTCAACAGTTATTGGAGTAAGACGTAAACCAGGGACTAACAAAAAAGTGGATGTTGAGTTTGAATTCAGAACAGAGACATTTCAACTTCTCCTGTCCGGATACTTCTATCTGGGGTAAGAACCAGATGGTCATGAGACAGATTAACAGGAGAAAATCAAATTTAATAGCCTATATACAGGGAATCTTTACAGCTATGGAAATTCCAAGGACAGGCAAAATGAAGTATATATATATGTCATCCTGAAGTAAGGAGAATAGGTGGGGGTCAGGAAAAGAATGCAATTCATAGGACACTGAGAAGAGGAACAGATGCTTGGTAATTAGATGTTTGCCCTGCCATACAGATGTGTCACTCAGATAAAATTTATTTCTGCTAATAACTCTTGTTCTTGGAAAGGCCCCCAACTTGGATTCTTTTATAATGGTTAAGGGAGAGGCAAAAGTCTCTCTTGAGCCTGTAGTGTCTCAATTGCCTTCAGCTCAGAATACTATTCATGCCGGAGTGTCCCCTATTGGCCCCTATAGTTTGCTGAATGTTGTGAAAAGAAAATTTAACTAAATATTCTCATGTTAAGATTGTGACATTTCCATAAAATTCTGAATTTCTAAGCAATGTTGAAAAATTGAAAGATTTTCCACTTAAGTCTATATTTACATATGAAGAAAAATAATTTAAGCTCAGTTGCAAGTAAATGAGTCCCTTAAATAAGACTTAAGTAGGACATATTACCTGCCTGGTCCCTGTAGACTTTTGAGTGTGGATCCCTGATTTATAACCATGGTTATCTGACATTAAGGCCTGAGAGGACAGAGAAAAAAACGTGATGATATTATAATGTAAGAGAGAGACAAAGGATCACATGACAAGAGAATACATGATTCGGAAGCTAACAGATTTGTGTTTACTGAAAATTAGCAACAGAAACGAATAATGCCAAAATCAAGACGTTACATACAGAAAAGGACAAAATGAGATGTCTGTCCCAGAGGAAAGCCCATTTTATAGTGACTAATACCCTTTAGATGTTTCCTAACTTGTGGAAATGCTGTACTACTAATAGAGATACTCACAGAAGATTAATTTTTCAAAATAGCTTGACTGATGTTGGAGAATAACCTTTCTCTTAGCATAAAAAGTGAGGTTAGACGGAGCAGTTCTGACCAATGTGATAAAAGGTTGGAAGGTGGAGGAAACGTGTTACCCACTTAGAGTATCTAGGTCTGTGTTTCCCTCCCTATAAAATTAAAGTAGAAGATAGCTGTTCCACACAGCCCTTTTTCATCTCTAACATTCTTAGATTTAACGAGTGTGGATGGCATTAAAATATTCTCTAGTACCCCAGAGAGCTTTTCTGGTATTTCATTCTATACATACTAGTGCCTCCACCTAGAGTACAAAGTGGGAAATGTTCTTCCCGGGCCCCCTTGGACTTGCCTTGGGCTATAAGTAACCTCAGTTTTTCCCTCGTTCTTTGTTGATACTTTCTCATTCTCCACCCCAGTTAAAACAAGTCAATGCATGCAGAACCCACTTAAGTTCTACATATTCTTTATAATAAAAATGATGTTGACATAGAATGTTTCTTTATTTGTTTAATATGCATAATAAACTTCTAAACCTGGAAAGGGAGAGAAATAAACTGATGATTTACAATCAATTTGAAAATACAATCCAATCTGACATTTTGAGCAAAATTTAGAAGTGCACTTTTAAGTTTAAAGTGTTAGCCTATCTTTTACTTGGCATAGTATTTTCTACAGCATGTTAATACAAGATATTCTTTAACTTATATTCAGATCCAGTATTAATATTAGAAAGATTAGTTGTTGTAATAGAATGGATCGTTTGGTCTCATCCAGGCTCTACTTAATAAGGGTCCTTATCCTTATTTAAACTCTCTACCACCCTTTCTATTGTCTTTTTTCACCTACACAATGGCAAAAATACCTTTCTGTGAACCTTCTTTCATAGTATTCTCTGTTGCACAAAATCAGATTAGCCCAGTACAGAGACTGTCACAGAGTAGGTTCTCAATAAATTAATTTCAGGTTTAAGGTTTAGATTACTCTGAAGCCTGTGATATTGGCTATGGTGGCTGTTTCTAGACTCAGAAGTCTATCTTTTTCATTCTAGACCCCTGCCTCTAACGACTTGACCCTAACTGCACTTTCTGCACAAGTTGACTCACCAAATTGGAAAGTACAACATGTGCCTATAGGACTACCATACTCTCACTTTCTTTAATGGTAATTTACAAAATGTCAATTACAATTTAAAATAATATTCAAGACTCCCTTGAAGAAAAGCATTCTCTCATACCACTTGGCTAGGAGTCTCTCCAAAAGCAATTTGCTTCCTTGGCTTCACTCCTCATAAACTGGAGAATGAAAATGTCCTTTTGAGAGGTAATGGAGAGATCACTACCCTAAAACCCTCGAGGAGAGGTGCATAGCATTTCATTAGTTTATTAATTCATTAAATTAACAATATTTAGTGAGTTACTACTAGGGAAAATAATTATTTTGTGTTGTGAAAATATAAGAAATAACACACACACAAAGATTATTACTGTTTCTCACAAAAGACAAAATATTAATGGGCAAATAATGACTATAGAGTTTGAATGAGGGAGCAGTGGGATGGGTTTTATTTTTTTAATAAAAGAGAGAGAACAGGGGCGGGTCAGAGAGAGAGGGAGACACAGAATAGGAAGACAAGCTCCAGACTCTGAGCTAGCTGTCAGCACAGAGCCCAACGTGGGGGCTCAAACCCACGGTGAGATCATGACCTGAACTGAAGTCAGATGCTTAACCGACTGAGCCACCCAGGTGCCCCAGGAGGATGGGTTTTAAAATAGAAGGTTGTATCATCAGTCAACTAATACCACAAAAAGGCTGCATTGCAAAATACCCTAAACCTCAGTTAGTTAAAACAAATTGTTTAATCCTATTTTTATGTGACTTAGCTAAGGCGATTCAGCTTTAAGCTCAGGAAACTGCAAACACTGTGGGTTTGCAGGACAACTGGTTAAGCTTTGATTAGTGTTTCTCCTCATCTGGGGACTGTCCAGGAGAAGTTCTTCTGGCAGTGGCAGAAGAGCAAGGAGGCAAGCCCCAGCTGCAAACACATATCAGGTCTTCGTTTTCCTTTTTGTCTGCTAACTTCCCATTGACTAAAGAAAGCCTGATGGCCAAAGTCGTGGCCAGAGAGTGGGGAAGTATATTCCACCCACCCTGGGAGGAAGCAGGGAATGAGTATGGGCTAAGCAGTAATCTAATAACAGAGTCCGTTGAAAATCATTGAGGAAAATGGTTGGTATGTTTGAGAAGCCAGAAGGCCCATGTGCTTGAAATTCACAGACAGAAGGGAAAAATGGTAGGGTATGACGGTAGAGAGGGAAACAGAAGCCCACTCAGGATGATCTAGGCCACAGACAGAAATTTATTCTAGGCATAGTAGGAACCATTTACACGATTTTACGTGTAAGGTAACTAGAATATATTAGCATTAAAAAAAAGAAAATCAAAACAAAACAAAAAAACTTTTCTGGCTACCATGTAGTGACTGCATTGAAATGGATCAAGGCTGTCAGTGAGGACACGATCACAGTGGGTCGTTCAGTGGCTCAGGGAAGCAGTGATGGCCTAGACCTGGATGTGACAATGGAGTCAGGAAAAGTACTTGGGTTTGGAATATGTATTGGTGGTAGACATACACCTCAGGGGTCCAGTAACTGAAATGGAGAACACTAGAGGAGAAGGATATTTTTAGAAAGGTGTTCGGAGGAATCAAAAGTTTTATTTTGGAGAGTAGGTTTGCTTACTGATCTTCCAAGTAGGGCTGCTGAGGATGTGACAGGGTATATGATTTGGGAACTCAGAGATGCAGTTTGGGAGGTTGTTAGGGGATAGATAGAGATCAAAGCAGTGACACTTATCAGCATCACTAATGAAAGAATCTAAATTGAAAAAATAATAAGACCAAGAGAGTACTAATGACATAAACCACCATGTTCCAAATTCAGCATCCATTACCTTCTCAAGGTAAAGAAAGGGAAATGTTTCAGTAAATCTGCTTTTAGCAAATGGCAGCTCTAACACATCTGTTCTGATTTGGGCATTACAGGTGCTACAGAAATTTTGTCAGACTTTGTAACATTAAAAAAAAAAGGTAATAAAACTCCATCCTAGTTTTTCCTCTAGATTATATTCTAATTTGTGAAACTAAGAAAACCAAAAGAAGTAAGTTGCTAGGGACATTTTTTCTGTAATGCTTTCATTTTGGTCTCACTCTAAAAGGAAACTTCTAAGGACAATTATTTGAGCATTACACATGGGAGTAGTGATTTTGTGAGCATCTCAATATTTTCTTTGATATGAGAAGATTATAAGTGAGATCAGTAGTAACTACAATGTTGAGCATCCTTAATTAAATATGGCAGCTCATTAACGTGTGGATTCTAGGCAAAGCTTGTGTTATAATTGGAGTCTAAGTTGCAAAACACGCTTGACTCCAAAAATCCATCATCAATTTTTCCAACTTAATTACCTATAAAGATGTGAGAGTAGAGATAGGAAGAGCCAAAGGGAAATGAGTTGGGAATTTACAGAGATTACGGGCAAGGCATGGTTACAGAGAGGTGAAGAAATTGGGCATTTGGTTTACATTTACCTAAGTCTCCAATGTCTGGGTTACATGCATTTCATGTGTAAGATAGGATATGTGGGTGTGGGTGTGTGCGTGAACATAACTGTATGTCTAGAAAATGGACGTTAATTGAATGGAAAAATCAATTGAGTTTACAAAGAGATTGACATCATTGTTTGTTCAGATGAATCAGAGTTACAGTTCCAACCAGAGGCTCATTTAGAGGAATGGAGTAAGCCCACAACTTATCGTAAGCACTCTGCTGATGAATGCACATGATCCCAGAGTGCTCTTCATAAATAATCTTTGAAAGTTAACTTTCCCAGCTGGGGTGGGGGCGGGGGGAGGAGAATGACTAGAGAAAACGCTGAGAAACCTGACTTAGTTGAAGGCTCACATCAAATATTAAGACTAGTGATAACAAAAGAGATTTAAATTGAAATTAGATACGTGGCTGAAAGAAATGATACAGATAGAAACATGGAAAATATGTGAAAAACTTGAAATCATTACTATTTCAGTTTAATTCAGTAAATATATATCAAATCCTAATAGACTGTAAGCCTTGCAGGAATACAAGGATGAGTAAGAGTCCTTTCTTTCTAGAGGTTTACAGTCATAGAGGAGGAAAAATAATTTTCCCTCTACACTTCAAGGTTCTTGGCTAAGAAACCCTGTAATAAAAGACATTAACAGGAGAAAAACAAACAGAAATTTAATAACATGCATACCTCCTGTGTACATGGAAGATACCCAGGGCAGATAACTCCCCCAGATGGCCAACCCACATCTTAAATACCACCTTCAGCTAAAGACATAAGAGATGTTGGGGAGAGTGAGGGAGTCAGTTATGGAAGACTACCAAGAAAAGCACCGTCAACAAGTGTAAAGTTGTTGTGCAGATTTAAGTCCTTCTCCATCTTTAAGAGTTTCTAGAGACTTAGTCATCCTTCTCTCCATGCTTCGGAGAAGATGACACCCTTACAAATGGAGATTTCCCTTATTAACACAAATATCTCTTACAAAAAGGTAACTTCTGCACATTTTCCAGAGCTTCTGTGTCTGCTGTTTCTTAAAAATAACCATTTCAAGGGACTCAGTATGACAAAGAGGCATATTTGGGTTGGCAAATTCTGTTCTCCTTCACAGTTTGCCACAAAGAGATGAACATTTAGCAGAAACTGGGGAGAGTAGAAGCAGATGAAACTACTGTCAGAATTCAAACCTGGAAAGGTTTACTTTTATAAAGCCATAAAATATAGTCTTTTACAAAATGAGAGAGAGTGTCAGAAATGACAGACACGGAGGTCAAAGGGAAGATGGAAGGCAGATTCCAGATGGTAGAAACACCACAGGGAAAGTTTTAGGTATTAAGATATTAAAAGACTAGATAGCTCAGGAAGCTATTGATGAGGATGAAGCCTCCACAGTTACAGGAAGAAATCATCTGGAGCAGAAGAACTCGTCAAGCTGTTCTTCCCATCTCCAAATTAAATAAGATTTTGTACAGACCACTCTTTCTAAATGCATCTTTCAGGCATTTCTGTGGATGGTTTTAAGTAATTACCTAATAACAGTCTCACTTAATTCACAGTAGAAGCTCTGAAATCTACATAGGTAGGGATGTTGTGATCTACAAGTACCCAGATAAATTACTTAGATGTGTAAATACACAAACCTCATGAGAGTTGGCCACTTGTGGTGCCTTCAAACTGGAAGGCCAGCCATGAAAACTATCAAAGAGTGATGTTCAAATTCTGTAAGTTATTTTAAGAGCTAAATAAATGTTAGCAGGATTTTAGGCAGAAAACCTTTACATTAAGAACATTAGGGGTCCTAGGTGGCTCAGTCAGTTAAGTGTCCAACTCTTGGTATTGGCTCAAGTCATGATCTGATGGTGGGAGCATGGTGAGATGGAACTCTAGGTTGGGGTCTGTGCTGACAGTGCAGAGCTGGCCTGGCACGCTCCTTCCCTTGCCCTCTCTTGCTCTCGCTCTCTCTCTCTCAAAATGAATAAACATTAAAAAAATAAAGTAAAAATAGTTTACCCATCGTTATAGGAAAGCACCTTAAATCCTGCTTTACTGGAATCATTTAGGTGCCTTCTAGAATATTTTTTAAAGGCAAATATTTACACATGCCTACCCTCTTAAAATAAATCATTTAATTGGTTTTTGTATAGCATGAAATCACTGGGGCTAAAAAAAGAGGGGAGTAACAGATTTTTTAAAATTCAAATTAGAGATCAGATAAAGTTTATCTATATCATAATTTGACCACAAAAATTGACATCTTTTTTCCCCTAGATGAAAATTAGTGTCTAACATTTATTTGATTTTGGATCACTTAACATTAGTTAACACATTTCCCCCGATTCTTTTAGAATTATTATATATTTAAAACATTTCTCACATTTACAGATATATTCAAGTGATATTTTGTCAACATATCCTTGAGCTTTTTATTTATTAATCACTTCAGGAATAGGAATCACACTTTCTTTTTTCAAGTAGGCTGCCATCACACATTTTTTAAAGATTATTCTTCGTATTGGCAATCCAAAAGAAGATAAAACAACTAATTTAAATATGATGCAAAGAATAATTATATAAAATTACTTTATTTTTTAATCAAAGGGGTTTAAAAAGGATTCTGTCACTAAAATAATGAGAGGAAAGTAAATATAATCCTCAGAATTTTAATTGTGTATAAATAAAAAGCCTTTTAAATTTCTATTGCGCCCTCTTGTGGTAGTAAAGCAAATGTTTAGAAGTATACATTTCACATTTCTTGGACAATTAATTACCCTCCATATAAAACTTTTTTCAAGTGAGTCATGTTCAATGTTGTATTTTATGTTGGGTTCCTAAAACAAACTATAAGTAATAGAAATATCACCTATTTTTAAATTTCTGAATATTAAATTATATGAATGATTCCTTGCTATTTTAAATATTTATTAAATGCCTAATTATTTAAAATAAAATAGAATATAGTAAATCAACTCTTTACAGAAAATAATCCAGATTATTTTGTCTATTGTTTTTACATGATTGGTATATTTAAAAAGTAAACAAGTCTCAGACACTTTTATATTGAAATATTCACATTCCTAACAGCCTCTGGTTTTCAGATCACTCCATGTAGCTTGAAATACTTAATGCAAGAAGAGAGCTTCACTTCAAAAGAGTGATTATTTTCCTGATATCCTAGGAAATGAGCATCATTGTAGCTTGCAAATTACTATGTGAAGACACTGTCTCAGAAATCTGACATTGGTAGATGGTGGTTATTTCGGATTGCTTTCTTTC